>NC_039491.1:8330378-8549869 GCF_003590095.1 Trichoplusia ni
AGCAAGAATTATTTCTACTCATCGTAATTGTCCGCATGTAAGAAAATAAAAAAACACACACTTCTTTTGTTTTGTTCGTTCTTATAGTAAACATAAGTTTGTTTATTTCCTGAACAATTTTCCTTTATTACGAAATATAATTTATAATTATTAGAAAACTCATATGTTCTTTCTTAAAGCTCCTTAAAATATTAATTACAAATTATGAAAGGTAATTATTGAAACGACTATCCTGACAACTGGAAACTAGACGGCCATGTTTTATTTTTGGACTTGTGACGTCATGAGAATTGTGGAGTTCGAAAAAAGTAACACTCACTTTTTTTTAAAGTTAGGTGTTATACCTATCTATCTTTATGTGTAAAGGTGCATTAACGTGGAAAAAGCAAATGGAGTGAGGAGTGATCATAACACGTGGTCCGCTATCCACCCTTCTTTTGTATAGATATTTCGTATTGATAAGGTTTTTTTCGTGCTATCATCGGACTGGCTTCCAACAAACATTGTTGATCACAACCACACCGCTCGAAACTTCACAAACTCACTCGCGCTTTAAACAAGACTTTTTTTTTTTAATTTCCGCAAAACCTTCACAAAAAATCACGATATCTCTTGATCATTTTGTATACAATTTCCTGCGTATTTTCTAGTTAAAGTGACAAAAAAAGATTGAGAATTCAGTCATCCCTACTTGAAAGGTTTCAAAGCGATCTCAATAATAAAGGTGCATGCAGACTCATCGGGAGTTGGGGCGTTAATAATTCATGAACATGCTTAGCGCTCCTCTCGTCACACCACACTTAACCTGGCGATCGCTTACACGCCCTTTATGTTGAGTTCACGAAAAATTCTTTTTAATTCCCGTATGGTTTTTCGTAGACGAATTCGAGTCTGTTTTTTTTAGTTGATATGAATGTTTATTGCACTGCCAGTAGGTATTTGAATTTGGTAGTAAATATTGTTGGAGTTCATTTTTAAAGATATATTTGGCAAATTGTATACTTTATATGTCAAGTAGTATAGTGCTTGATTGCGTAAATAAAAGCGACACTTAACACAAAAAGTAATCACGATTTTGTTGAGTATGCATTTGTTCCAATCGAAACAAAAACATCTGTGAATTTCAAAACATAACAAATGCATCGCATTTATTTCCTGTATCACATCAAGGTTCAGACTAATGGCTTCCATTCGTGCAAAAGTGCCGTTACAACCGTTTGAATATCGAACTAATATCTTCCTATACAGTGAAGGTCAGTACTAAATTCAAAATGTCACAGATACAAACAAGTTTTTGCTTTATGCAATACGTTTGAATAGCACCACAGATTGTTGATAAATGCCGCATTCCGAATTCAAATTTATTTATTTTTTATTTCCTACTTGATAAAATGAGACTGTCTACAGTGGTTTTATGTAAATGAAAAGAATTTATGTTTATTTTAAAACAAAGATAAGTTTTTAATAATGTTCATCGGAATTAGTTGGAAATGTTTGTTTTTTATTATTGGGACATAGGTGTGAAGGGCGACCGTTAATTAAACGATAAATCTTTTGAAAAGTATGCAGATGTATTCAAGATTCAGCCCTAACCTCTGTCTGTACGTACCAAATACGTCCATCTAAATACATCTCGGTTCAATTGTTTTGTCACATGCAAATCTTCTTATCAATCGGATACGTTTAACTTAAGTACGTATTTACTGACTACTTAATTACTTATTGACCGTTTTGTTCCCAAATGAATTTTAAGTCACTTTAGAAAAAAAAAGCAACATCAACTACCATCATGTGCTCGAACAGCTAATGAAAAAAAAGCTAAATAAAACTATCTGAGTATTAGTAAGATCAATTGAGAAGAGACTGATTAATAAAGACAATCCTAATTAAGATCCTGATAAATCCAAAATTTAACTATCCTACAAGTATAATAATATTTTGGACCCATCACTGAATCGCGTCGTAGTTTTGCCATATAGAGCGGTTATCCGACAGGTGAAAAGCTTTTAAAACAATTAGTTGTGTTGTCCGATAAAGGTCCAAAAGCACTCAATATAATTAACGCGGATCCGCAACAAAGTATCAATCATAAACATGTCGAACTGATATTAATATCTTGTCAATACACAGAGGATTACGTTAAAAGTCATAATCTTGACTTGCTTTATACAAACGAGCTTTTCTCGGTAAAATAATTGAGCTTGATAGTGGGCAATTAAAACCTTCTTGGAGTAAAAATAAAAGATATTTTTTTAAATACTTATTTTTTTAATTTATTTTTCGATCACCAAGTAAAACCAGACCATGTTTTGAGATCTTTAAAAAGTCATAATTCGCAGAAAAACGATAATCATCTTGATTTAATTTAATATTATTATGTAAAATAAACTTAAAAATTTAGGTTATTTTTTTTTTATTATTGAAGCTGGCTGTACCATCAATGTTCGGCTCATGTCATGTGGGTTGAAAAAAAAAACAAATCGTATAGGTATTCACAAACGCCGGATTCAGTAGGTCGATCAAATATTTGTTCCCTAAATCAAATACAATCGGTTTGGAGTTAAAAAAGCTTGTCGAAACCAATTCAATTGTTTATTCTGAACTGGCTACTTCAGTGAGTGTGATCAACAGCCATCTAACAGTTGTTTACGTCAAAATTAAGTTATTAGTGTTGTGTTGAATTATATTATCGATATAAATGAAATGAGCTGACTGATCGCTTTTATATGAACGAGTTTAGGTGTCCGTTAAAATATTTTCAAGGTAAAAATAACGCAAGTATACACTTAATATAATGCTATTTTTATCGTTGTTTGAATTGTCTAAAGGCATTACATAGTAGAAAAACTATTACTTGAAAATAAAAGATCGATTTTAATAATCCCGCGTAGGTACACACGCTCAACAACCCTTGCAAATCTTATTCAAAATCAAATCGCCCGCAAATATCTCACATATCATTTGAAAATAACACTTGAGTGGATAGTGGCAATAGATAAAGCAACGTTTCGAAACATATTAACCTAAATGATTTACTCCACTAAACACAACCCGCCGAGCGCCGGCGAGTTTTATTTCTACCCACACTTTGATCTGAGCCAGCCCTGTGAAAGGGTTAATTAAGTGAAACATTCTCACGGGCCACGGACCGAGTGATCGTGTTAGACAAATTAGAACGTATTATTGAGCAAAGAACCCATTTATAATTCAACAAATATAACTATGCTGGACATTTTTCATTTATAAACCCTTAACGTAAAGCTTTATGAAACAGAATCCAATGATATCGACTTGAAGTGCTTGTTTATGTTCCCCATATGTAAGGGTTGGTCTGATTATTAATAGCATATTGGTTTCCATCAGTAAACTATGTTACACACGGTACCTGCATATAACAACAAAGATATGTTCGCATAAATTATTTGCTGGAATGGCTTTGAATTCTACTGACGGACCCGAATACGACTGTGTTTATTTAACTAAGTCCTGATGGATATTAATAATTTTAGTTTAGAAATAATTTATAGAAAGAGAATTCATAGATTTGTTTACACAAGGTCTAGGCTAAATTCTAACGTAGGCAAAACACCAATGTGAATTTTTATAAGTACTTTCTAATTCTAATATTCCAAAATGCCTCTGGCAAACGGTGAAAGAAAACATCGTGAGGAAACCTGAATTAGAAACAATCTGAATCTGAAACCGCCAACCCGTAGCTGGCTAGCGTGGTGATCAGCGCTCAAACCTTCAGTATAGGGGAACATTTCTGGGCCCAGCTGTAAGGTATATATACTGGTATAGTTAATATTAGGTATGGTATTAAATTATGAGTCAGAAAAAAAAATGATTTGTAACTATTACTTTAAAACATCAATGAGATCACAAAAATCGAACATATTTATACTAACTAACTCGTCCTCTATAACATAAAATTTGAAAAAATACTTTCCTAATCTGTACCACGTAACAAATAGTTTTTAATGGAACGCTTCCAGCAGTACTAGATGAAGTAAAATGCTTTCAGCTGCTAAAGAGGAGGCTGCGGTACACCTACCATTTTAAATTTACCATCAATTTATTAGCAACGTGTTTTAAAATAAAAAGCGAAAATAAGGCGAAAATAAATAAATGAAATCGACGTCATTTGTTTTTACAAGTATGTTTATAGTCGTTACGTTTATGACTTTTGGTGGAGAGAGATTCGTGACTAAGGGGTGTGAAGTTTAGGGAGTCAAAATCATTACGTGCATTGATAATTAAATATTACTATTTGCCGACTCTCAAAAAAGGAGGTTACTATTCGACCGTATAGATGCTTCTTTTTTATGTTTGTCAGTGCTTTACTTCCTCGCTTATGAACCGGTTATGGTTCCGCACTCAAAAAGTAAAAAGTTAACCGATATAAAAAAAATGGGAAAATTCTTAAAAGCGAAAAATAAACTGAATGAGTCATGGTCATATCAACTAAAACAGCTTAAGTCAGAAAGACACGGAACCCTCAGTGTGGCGATTAAGACTCGCACTTCACCCGGTATTTCTACCGTAAGATAGAATATGCAAAAGTGATACTTCTCAAGCTGATATTATAAAAAGCTTCAAGTTTCAAGCTTCAATACAGAGGTTTATAACTTACACTTGCAAAGTTTACCTAACAAACCTAAGGTGAGTCGAGTACAGCCAAACTCAAAGCTTTGAGTTCAACTGTTTAATTATACTAAAGTGATAAATATACACTTAACTACAATATTGGCGTAGCTAATAGCCTCAAGTCATGAACAATATAATGTTGATTAGTTTATAGTACAGATAGTCCAACTCATCTGTGCGCGCGTTTCTATGTGTGCGTGCGATTAACAGCGACTACTTGCTATTGCAGCTGTGTTATCACACGACGTCACTGTAAATAACAGCGTTTACCCACACATTGCGACGTGGGCAAACATGAGTTGTACTATCTGTATCTACCTTGTGTCGATCCTGTCGACGGATTGCGTACCCTGTAGACGTCCTATTATACATGAGAGATAATCTCAAGACGTATAATAACTATCGCAGGAATAATGACGGGCTGATCTGAGCAGCCTGCCACTTTGAGGCTTTACATTGTATTGTCAGGTTCTAAGCTGAGATGGAATATTTGCATGGATGAACAGTGTTTAATTTAATATGATGTATAATACGCTTAAATAGACTCAGTGTTTTTGGATAAATATATGCTTCTGTTGATGAAAATTACAACTTTTTCCAAAATTGCAAATCAATTCTCAATCTGATTACACGGTTAGATAAGTGGTAACGGTCACTACGCAAAATCTTCTTTTCGAGATGTGTTTTAGGTTCGATCTCCGCGTAGGACAAGCATTTGTGTGATCCACGAGAGAATGCTTTAAATCCTGGTATCTTTGGACATGTGATTTGAAAACTTTTTAACCCACGTGACTCAAGGATTGAATTCATAAATAATAATTGCAAATTACATAATATTTCCGAGGTCTGTATATACACAAATTCAGCCTTAAAAAGCAATGTTTTATTAGTTACTTATTGTCGGTATGTGTTATAATCTATCAACGAAGGCAAGTGCAATAAACAGCAGGATTTCGTTTTAGATTAAAACCAGGACCACTGTCGTCAAATGTAAACTTAAGTCGAGAAAAATACAAGCACCGGAGTATGAAATCATTCCTCTTTTAAAAGCATAGATTAAACAAGTCCGAAACCCTTCTCATTTATCGTCAACTGTCAAGTGAACCAACATTTTTATTTTTAAAACGACCCAAGGTTTTAACTTAGTCGCCAGGATTTTATAGCCGTTCCTTTTTTAAAAAGATGCAGCTAAATCAAACAGTCTTCGCAAAGGCAACTCGTATTTGAGTGCTGCAAAATTTAGTTAATTACGAACGTAACGGACAGTCTCTTTGGACACCGACGATGTAATAACAAAGACTTTGACAAATATAAAGCATGAAACGGAACGGCTATGTTTAAACGGCTTTTTTTAAGTTTTTTTTTTAATACGTTTCTTTTTCTGCAGACCTTGTTTTAATGTTATAACCAATCATTATAACTATCACAAATAAATTACAATTTCAATCTTTACTGTATATCTAAACGTACTTTCAAAATAACACACTATAACTTGTGTATCTAAAGGTAATCGTAAAAGTACCTAAAGGTACTTTTACGATTGTAAAGAATTTTAAAAGTATTACTACGAAATTTAAGATTGTTTTTGAAGAAGAAACAGCAACAAACAAGAGCCAAAACAAATTGCAAAATTGTTGCACTTAAATACGCGTAAATTCATAATTTCCTCTTCAAATCAATTTCATGCACTTTAGAAACTTCCCTTATTGAAAGCACTCAGGAAATCATATTTACCTACCTAGATACCTTATTAGCAATGTTAGTCTACCTTCTGCCTTTATAAAGCCTATATGGGTTCCCGTTTACGTACTAATCAAATTTCCTATGGAAGTCTGTAAGGCAAAGGACAGGATGCGTTCGTACTGCCTACATGTCCTCTGAAAAACATATTACCTGATCACAGGCGAGAGAAAACTATCTGTAAAATCTAAGTGATAGACAAAGTGAGATAAAATGATAGATTAAAGACATAAGGAAATCAACCTTTATATCAAAAACCTCTTTAACGAAGTTCTATGTAATAAACACATATTTTATTTTCAAGATACTTTCTGATGGCTCTAAAATAACTTCAGGTTCTAATAAAATATTTACACAACATTTTCTATAAAGAACACCGCGGTCGGAGTTATTTCTGTACCGTCCCACAAGAAGTCTTGTATCGGATTGTCGTTTATTTGAAGCGAAATCCCTCGAACTTTGTACAGGTGTCATATTCCATTAAAACACGTAGCCACAACATTCTGAAGCCCTACTACTGAATCTCAAACTTGGAGTATGGCTTTTGCGGAAAGAGATGCTGCTCTACGCCGTATAATACGCCATCTTGTACCTCTCTTTCTACAACTGCGACACTACCGGTGTATTGGTAGTAGACCCCTGATCTTATTCTGAACTTATTTTTAGTATTATTGTAGCAGGAACAAAGTTAGGATAGATTTGCTTTTAAGTTAATGAGAGATATGCGGAAAGTTACGAGAAAGTTTTATACTGTTTTAAGTTATAGTGTGTTATTTTGAAAGTACGTTTAGATATACAGTAAAGATTGAAATTGTAATTTATTTGTGATAGTTATAATGATTGGTTATAACATTAAAACAAGGTCTGCAGTAGAAGAGAATAATCGATACTAAAAAGAAGAACCTACTTACAATAGCATCAACGATTTGTAAGCAAAACAATAGGAAACTTCGGCATTCTAAGTTTAAACAAAGCCTCGAAACGAAGAAACAAAAAAAGAACGCAAATGTGATACGAAAATCGTTTTTATGAAAATTTTGAATGAAATTCAATTAAAAACTGTGGTGTGTAGCGGACGTCGTTCGCTTTTTGAACGTTTTCTATTTACCGAGTTCATTCTTTTGTTCGTTGTGGAATTTGACAGTTCAATTTTAGAGAGAGGTCGGATTATCGTAAAAGCGGGTACCTTCAGGTACGTACCGACGACAACACAAAAAACACCGTAAACGTAAGAGGGTAAGATTACGTTACTTTATTATTATGAATAAGATATGACAACAACTGCGGGAAGAGGTTTTACTTTGCAAGTAACTTTAAGCTTTCGGTTCAAGGTAAGTTCACTACAACTTACTGGACTACTAGAAGTATTAGATAAGTACCTTCTCTGAGTTCAAAAGTTTTGGCGACGAGCTTTATGTAAGCGCGTTTGCTTACAAAAAGTTAGCCTAGAAATCCAGCCAGCAAGCAATAGGCTGCGCAAACACGATGGATAATCCGTTCGCTACATCACGGCACACACAGTTAAATTACACAAAACAAACATACGTGCAGTAAAATCAATTTCAAAACCGAAAAACCCGCGGCAGCTCACCGCCGCGCTCGGACACGTTTCACAAACGCAGAAGCCATGCTTCTATTTCGATTACTGAAATATTGGAAATAAAATATAACCGCTATCGTGTTTCCACGCGACAGGCGGAAATAAAGCTTGCCGACAAATCGACACGGCAGTCGCATCGCGGTGGAAGCAACGTGACGTCACACGCCCAAACACTGACGAAATTGTATAACTCCGATCCTGGATAAACCACAATGCAAATAAGCGCAGAAGGATCATTGGACCATAATAACATTAAGCGGCCTTTTTTTTCTATAGTAAATCACAGTCTTAGTTATTTATTTGAAAAAAGACGAATTCACACTATAAATAATGAGCATGATTTATTTGACATAGATATTCCGTTACTTCTCATAATTATAGTGTCAATAAATCTGACAAGTATGTACAAATGGAATTCATTCACACATAATGTAATTCAAAGTAACTTAGTCACTTAGTAAGACAAATTATTCTCATCATATTAATACTGACGTTATTTTTACTTGGATACTTTTATGAGATTTTTTAGTCTTCCAACAGAACCACGACAGTCGATACCTTGTTAATAAAAATCGGATATTTATTCAATAATTCATTTCACTTTCGGTTATAACCGAAGTTCACCTTCTGGCACAAGAACAACATAGCGTAGCTGTTTTCCATTTTTTTAGCTCATGTGATCTGACGTCTTTACTTGTCTTTTGACAGTTTTGACAGATGTCACGCTCCTGTCAGTTTGAAGCGAACTGGCTCACATTACATGGTCCTTATTCTTTTGTTTGTTGTCGCGTGCGGTTATTATCGCGTGACATATGCATTAAGTTTTCTGTGTTTCCTATTTTATACACCGCCTCTGTCCGTTTCATAATGAACTATTGTACAAAGTATCATGTTGCCATCTCTTTGAACATTTGTTTTATGAAATTGACGCAGCCCCGTATAATGCCTATAATATCCGTTTATTAAAATGAAGCCGCGAATCTGTTTACCTTAATAAGGCGACCTTATATTATAGAACCGCTCTTATTTTTAACCTTCACCTTTTTTTCGTTAAATATGAGAAAAACTAAGTGAGCAAGAGGAAAATTTAATGGAGGTCACTGAGTACCTAATATGGATAACAGTTACTATAAAATAGGAGATTGCAGTATTTTATTTGACTTTTGCTACAGATGAATATCAAATGTCAAATGTTAATATTAAAAGGAAATAATCAAATTTTCTAACTTCCGACCAAATGATTTACAATGGCGTTCGGTTGAATGAGGGTTAGCTGCGAGACCTACTTATAATAATCAAGTGTTATAGCTTGGCACTATGGCTGTGATCTTCCCGATATGCGATAGTTACTCAAAAGAGTTGAGCTTGCCAAGTAGCCTTGGAAAGTGTCAGGCTCATCCCACCTTCTCCAGTTATTTCCACATCCCTGACCACCAATTCATTTGATTTGTGATGACTCTACTAAAAGTGTTGTTTAAATAGACACTATTCATATTTTAAATATCGCTTCTGTGAAAAAACTCAGTCCTCTTTCAGTATTAAAAGACTGAAGGATAATATTATAACACAACAAAACAGCAACAAGTTTCCTATCTAAATTGTTTAATTGATATCAATACGGTCGATTTTCCAATTAAATAACAGGTTTCGTTTTACATAGTATCTACCTTTATAATGAGTTTCTGGGTACACATACTTGTATGTACCTACCTACATATACTTATCAAAATTCTTTGAAACTGTTTACCGTAGCTCTTTTTTATTCAGGTAATTTTATTATTTACTTGTGACATTACCTAGTGTATTTTTGTTTTTCCATTTCAATTATTTGAAATACCTATTACGGTGTACCTGCTACCGGTTAATGTTGTTGTTATTCTATCACTAGCGAAATTTGTGAAAGTAGGGTTTTTCTTCTTGTCTTTTAAAATCCTGCTGCTTATTTCTGAAGGTAAGTGTTACGCAATTACAGAACTGTTCACACCCTAAATACTCAAGCTATTCAGTACATCATTGAATAGGAGACTTCAAACTCTAAATCCATTAATATTCTGTACGTGTATCATATTATAACCCTTCTCTAAATAATTATCTGTGCAACATAAAACATCTGTACGAGCGACTGGCGACCCTTTGTACTACGCGCCAATTGGCCCGTCCCTAACCCATTAACGCTCTTCTACGCTAAGTTGCCTTGTGATGTGTTCACAGATGAATGACCGTCAGTTTTGAAGTTCGAACACACCTAGCTCTGTCGGTAATTGGTACACTATTGGTGATTTACCGACAGTGCCTGATGTGTTGGTTGTTGTGCCTATTCCGAGTGTCATTACTGAAGTTATTGTAATAATTATCTTAGGATCTAGTTGCTTTTACATCGCATGGTAAAACGGAAACTTAAAATGGAGATAGTATGATGTTATGTTTCCATTTAGCCACGTGATTTTGAGCTGTCAGTTCATTGCATTTAAGCTCCTTTAGTTTGAGAGAGATACTATCGGTAACTTGTCTATATGCTCCGAATTAATTATGAACTACCCACACTTTGGACCGACAAGTCACAGCTTATTTTGTTTGTATTAAGTCAATTCTAGCTCCACTGTGGTTGCTGTTGTTGACATGATATTGACCGCGGAAATAATCATGAAGCATATCATAGGTAACATGGAAATGAGCACTAAATTATTTGTGGCTTAACATAATAGCATTTTGATACTACATATTAAAATGGTTGCTTGAATGACAAAACAAATATATAATATACCAATATGCATGACTCGCCGGGTCCAGTGGTATAATAAGCGTATTATAAGAGATGTAGCCAATGTGTTAAAATCTAGCTCATCAGCTAACTTCCTATCAAAACTCTGCAAAAGATATGACTCTTTCGTATGGGCTTAAAACAGTATTAAATCGGTCATATGCGAGCCCTAAAGATCATCATGATCATCATCATCTCAGCCTATAGCTGTTCACTGCTGGACATATAGCTATCCATAAGTTCTCTAGCGCGACCGGTTCATTGCCACCTGCATCCAACGAGACCCAGCGGCTTTCAAAAGGTCGTTGGTAAATATGGCAGGTGGCCGTCTGTGCTTTAGCCCTAAATATGCGATTAATTTTCAGACTCCATTTATACTCATTCAGAACGAAATAATAGAAAAATCCATGCATAATATGACATGACATACAAAATTTAGCGTTTATACTACACAAGATTTCTTTGAACACCATAGTAATATCAGTGTTCCCATTAACAACACAAGGATTATAACTACAAATAACGTTCTCTATCCCCAGTATCCCCTCATGAACTCTTCACGCAGAAATGATCTGTAAAACTGGAACCCCACAGCCCTATACTAATCCTACACCGGTTCTAACAAAACATTATTACATGTAGGATTGTAGAGCGCTTCATTGTCTAAATACAGGGATAATAGTTGTCAACCAGTTGACCGAAAGGTTCAAACAATGTTCAACATGAATATAATAGGCAAATATTCAGGTTTTAATGCTAATAATTGTTGGAGACCAGTTTGGAATACGCATGGTCCGCTGAAGCAGTTTAAGCACCTGATATTATGTCTATTAGGCTAACTGCTTAAATATATAAAAAAAGGTAGGGGGTTCTTAAAAAAAACACAAAATATAAGTATTATCTGAATGTAGAGTCGTTCTGACTAGCTACGGATCCTTAAAACATGCAAGTTGCCAAAATTTTAAGTAGCTCTTCTTTTTACATTTATTTCAACAACTATTTTCAAGGTACTTAATACATTTTTTTGACCTAACATTAAAAAAAAAACATTTACTGCCTAAAAAGTATTTCACTTACTTACCTTATACTTAATATTATTACGTAGAGCTGAAGTGTTTTTTGTTCGGTTAAAGGCGCCAATATCTGGAACTAAGGGTCGATTGAAAAAAACAGTTTTAGATATTTCAGTGTGTTATAGTATTTATTGAGGAAGGGTTAAGGCTGACAGTTTTAGGTTTAGGCTATGTCCTCATGAAATAATTAATAAGAGCAGTAATGAAAATGTATGCCAAAAATCGGAGAGGAAACGAATAGCTAATTAATATTATAAGTGCATTAAGTTAGGTAACTTAGTTTTACCTTATTTCTTGACCATGGTTAAACTGTTTCACACGATATGGTTACGTGAGAAATTACCATAAACGGTCATGCGAGAAAGGAAAAATAAATGACAATGATGCAGATTACATTACAAAATGTTAGTCATCATATAATTGTTATTCATAATATTTCATAAAGATGTAATAATCTTGTTTCTCAAGGAAAATTCAGAGCGTGATTCAAGGCGATAATCTGCATTCAAGGTCAACGGCTTTAAACGTGAATTGTGACGTCACGGTTTTGCACGGAAGAGGAAATAGAGTACTTTTTGAATGTAATAACGAATTTTGGAATGCGGTAATATTTAGACCTGTTTAGGTATAGTGATCTTGGAACCTTTTGCTTTTGACGTTAGGTTTGATAGGAAGTCGTATAATATGTTTTTTTACTACTTACGTACTATAATTTGTTTTTTAAAATAAGTTACAAAGTAATTTATTGATTTCTTGAACTTACTGATATCTCCCTTATAATTACTTTTTAGTAGAGCGTTAATCAAATACAATTTATCGTAGATTGATTAGAATAATACCAAATAATACATTGAAGTGTTAATTTAAAGTTGACTAAGTGAAGAAAATAACGGATGGAATTCCAGTTGCATTTTTTTGCCCCGGTATCATGTAGCTATTTAGCTCCTCTTTAAAAAAAATACATTGACGTAATTCTTTTATTTATATTTTGAATATTGTCTATCTACTCCATTACTTTATGTATGCCTAGATTACTGAACCATGGCTAAATCGTAAAATATTTTACGACACAATTTAAAATACCAAAAATTCCATATCATTATAATGACTCTATAAACTTCAGCCTATACTAATTGTATGCCCGTTTAATCATGATTCGTAAATGAAGAGCTTGTTAACTGTCCCACGGCAGGTGTGTTCATTACCTAGACAAAGCAGAGTGTTTTTCACGATTAAATTGAGCGCGGAGAGGCAATTTGAAAGGGGCGTCTGGATGTGACACCGTTTCGACTGAGTTTGAGGTTGTTTTTTAACTTTTGTTCCCCAGTATATGTAGTCGTTGGTATATTTATCATACACTGCCTTTACAGTCGAGTTACAGTTCTATATTAGGGTATTTGTTTGAAAAAGTTAATTAGTCCGTGAGGACAATTTAAAAAAATATTGTACACTTTTTTTATTTGAAATACGAAGTTTAAAACGCATCAATGAGTGCGGAAATGTAAAATGTGAATGAAAGAAGAAGTAATAAGCTTTCGATGTTTATTTGCAAATCTATCTGATGGTCTTCTTACCTAGACTTTTTAGTCAGCACACTGAGTGTTTAAAAAAAACAACTTGTGTTTAGGTCACGTATCTCGGATCTGCCATTTTCATAAATTCGAACTATCAACGCTAATGACTGCTAAAATATAACTTGGCTAAGGGGGCATCCTTAGTATGTAACATCCTATAGTTTAACTATTTCACTGTTTTACCGAGTACAGGTGAACTGTAGACATTTCAATTATGTACCTACGCTACGGGTACACGCCGATATTTGTAAAATGTTTTTTTCGATGGAACCCATTCAATATTTGGCACACGTGAGCCAAACAAATGATCGTTGATAGACGTGTTGTTATTAAAAAGTTGCCTCGAATTTCTACACAACGTTTATTCCGGATAAAAATTGACATGTTTCTATTTTTTGCGGAATTCCTATTTTTGGTTGTTTCGAGCTTGTTTTAATTGAAGGGTATGTTAGAGCTGCGAAATATATTCGCAAAACAATGTACGCGAAGTGTATTATGTTTCAATTAGTAGGCGCCATATTATCGAAACTAAAATAGAGATTAGTGCTCACTTAGTTTCTAGAAATGTATGTATAATTATCTATCAAAGCTCTAGTATATAAACAATGTCGTCGAATATAATTATGTAAGTAAACAAATAAACCTGGAATAATAAATCAAATACTAAACCAACGAAACTATTTTTTTAATCATTTTCACATTAAATAAAAATCTTTAATACAAAGCAGCTTTTCCAGTGTTTTCTTATTGTCTGTTACTGGCAATAGAAACTTGATTCATACATAGAAAGGATTAAATAAAAAAATCATAAAATTCTTAAAAACTATAAATAGAAAAGGAATCAGAGAGTTTGAGGCTGTTAAAACAATAATATAGACGTTCACGCACCTCCTTAAACAATATATAAAATGTTTTATTATAACAATTAAGGTCCAATGTCAATTTGATGTGGACCCTCGTATAAGTAGGTACCTACTCATTAAAGTTTCATATTGATGGTACTTAACGCATGTACCAAAAAGAATACAATAAACAAACATTATGCAAATCAATATTACAATAATCAGTAAATATAATTTCCACTCCTATTAATAAAGCAAACCGTTACACTGTTAATGAACTTACAAATAATTTTGAACTAAATTAAAATATTTGAACACAACAGTTCACAACTACAATATAATGTAACATTCATTAATTATTTCCTAAAACCACGAACATTTCACTGTTTTGTCAGTTCGAGAGTAATCCGTTATTAAATAAAATGTTATATTTTATCATAGTTCAAACTTGAAGGCACCGTTTGATGACGGGTGAGGTCATTTACCAAATAATTCTATAATTCCCTTTGTATCCTGGAAATAGCTGTTGTGGTACCTAAGTGTCTAAGTCATCACGTCCTAGAATACCTGAGGTTCCGTCCATCTGCTTGCTCCCATTGAGTAGGAATTTTGACCCATGATCATAATTTCATACAATTATAGGTACCAACACAAAAAAAATCATAGTATTCCGAATAAATTAAATTTGCACTCATAATCATTTAACTCAAAACACAATTATATGATGCGAAAAATATTATAATACATCAACCAGCAATTTACGACAACATTTAATATTTAATTGTGCATCGAACATTATTGTGTGCGACAAACATTTGGGAGGTTAAAATTTCATGCTATAGAGGTCATGTGTTCATTGACCCACGTATAAACATGCATGGTCGATTGCAACTAAATTAAACCTTACGGTCGAAAACGCAGCCTGAAGCTGCATTTCTCATGAAATATTAACACAATTAACTTGGATGAACGAGTTTAGTCTATTGGCTATTTGCGATGGTATTAGTTAATATAGTCTATTTGTTAGTGTGTAATTAAGTTTGAGTCGTAGACAAATCAAGATTCAAATGAGGATTGTCAAAACATAATTGTAGCTAGTGTTTCATTCACGTACAACAGGTACATGATTTTTTTGTGTAATTAAAATTGGCACAATACTCTTCAGTTCGTATAAAACACTTAGTTATATATTTTTTTACTGAAGCATTTTATACACTTTACGAGATGGATGGTTACGAATCTCATTGAAAAGATACGGTATCGTGAATAATTAAAAATAACTTGTTCCTTACTTAAACTACTTGCATTAGGTACAATAAGTACGGATGTTTTACTATTCCAAATAATATTTATTTGTGAAATGTTTCAAAAAAGCTCAATGATTGAAAACCCGTTCGACCCCCGGTTTCGTCCCCTAAGTATATTCAACCCCATCAAAGTACCCTTTGGTCTCACGGAAAACCAAACGTATTTATTTTATTTTACAATATTCGTAACGAGGTTTTAGCAGGGCGGTAGCTCTGAATATATCACCCCTATTTCTATGTGATTTAACGAATAAGTAAATCGATTTTTCTCAGTTCTTAATTGAAATTCGAATTCTGTTCGGAATGGAATACATGTCGTTGCGTATGACTCGAGGAAGTTACAAAAACTAACGCTATCATCAATATGCGTTATATTTTGGCTTGTCTAATAATATCTTAAACTTACGATTATTCTGTTATTCTAATAAAACCTCGTTTCTGATTGTGCTGTAGTCTTGTTGTAATATTGTAGTTTTCTTATTTGTTTTCGTATTTACATTTTTCGGACCTAATACAGCACCTTTGGAACACAGAATAGAGTCAAATATAAGTTTGCAAACATTTTCATCTTCAGCTTTATTTGCAGAGATGGGCAGATAACCTTTCTAATTCTAATAAAATTATTATTGTATTAAGACTCTTTCAAGAGTCTTAATACAATAATAATTTTATTACATTTTTTTGTACTTAAATATCTATTCTAACATCACAAACTTAGCATTCTACGTACAGGTCTCTGTAGCAACTAGGAAACACATGAAATATACAAATTATAATTATGTAAATTACTGAATATAATTACAATTACACATAATATTATTTCTAATTATTCATACCACTAACATCCGTTGTGACGCGATGTCCACACTAAAGTTGGAGTATTCATGGTCCTTGACTGTTTGACAACCGTAATCATTGGTGTTTAGGGCCCATCTATTATTACTTCTAATAGACGTTTGAAAACGGTTGTACTGTTGCGAAATGGAGATCATTTATTTCAAAATTTGACTCCTTACTTCGATTTCAAAATACGATAAGAAGAAGATATGATTTTTTGGAAACAATCATCATACGAAATCTTCCGTACAGTGTTTAATGAAGTCTATTAGAGGGTTTATCAAATTCTTGTAAGCGTCTTACCGGACTGACATAGGCATAATATATAATGTCCTAAGTAAGGTACAACTTTCCATGATTATTATATTTGGTATAACCATTGAACATTTGTAAAAGCAAAAACAAGAATCAAAATCAAAATTAACTAAAGTCTGCATAGAATAATTGCCTTATACGATATTTACAACTTACAACTGTTCCTATATTTTTTATAGCCTGCTCGCTCCCTTAAAGTATCGAACAATATTGCACTTTTGAACTTACAACTATAATATCACTATAATGTTCACAATTCAAACAGCATTCTCACAAAACTTATCTTATATTTCCTCATCCATTTACAAGAATCTTTGAGAACCTTTCTTCAGTAATGATCCCTATGACATCATTATTGACTAGTTCATTCACTCGGGAACCGTAAACAAACTCCAAATGCGTGAAATCTAAGGATTTATTGAACATCCGATATCGAACTACATTGGGCAGTCCCTTCAATAGGTTATCAACATCTTGAGGAGTACTAAACCAGTCGGATTCACTACAAAACAACGACAGTGGAGCCGTGATCTTGGATAAATCGTAAGAAGGAGGTTGCATTGATGAATACAACGCTTGATTCCTTTTAGAACGATAGTCAAATCTTTGGAATCGCCCACTAATGTAACTTTGAAAATAATGCACAAAGGTCTTCGTCGAAACCCCAGCTGGTATATGACTAGCTACGACTGGAAGCCTCTCTGGATACAAATTACTTATATTCCTTATCCCATAACTTATATAATATTCTAACTTACACAAAATATTTTCGGGCACATCTTCGCGACACACTTTTGCGTGATATAAGTTACTCAGTACATTGTTCGGGTACAGCTCATAAACTCCTATTTGATCGAAAAATGTGGCGAGTGTGTCTAAATTTTGAGCAAGAATGTCTATAAACGGATACTGTATATTGGTGATCCACGCTATCGGTGCTAACAAGATTGCGTGCTCGATCTTCGCGTTGTACTCTGGTTTCATGCTACACATAACAAAAAATATTGCCGTTCCCTGCGAGAACCCCACGTAAGACAGCGTCGGTTGAGACGTAGCTTTAAGTATATAATCAATCACCGCAGGCAAATCTTGAGTTCCCATCTCTTCATAGCTGAAATCCCAATACTCCTTTTCAGAGAGATTTTTGATGTGTCCTTTACTGTATTTATTTCCTCGCGCATTGAAAATCCAAACGTCGTATCCTAAATCGGATAACTGGAACGCAATCGACTTCGATGGTCCTAAGACGAGCCAAGAGTCGGAACTGTCGCCAATCCCATGAACTAGCAACACTGGAGGTCCTCGGTTAGGTATTCTGTACGAGTTTACTAAGTAACCGTCTTTTGTTATCACTGTATGTCGTTCAGGCTTGTATCCATACTTAGCGATAAGTTGTAAAGAGTTCAGGTAAATATCGGAGTTTCGATCACTGATATCTGTCGCACTATTCACTTTTATTTTTCTCCTGTTCTGTACGTATCCAAAACATAGGACGAAGATAACACACCGTATAACATTCGCGTCACCGATATACATCGTGATTGCGAAACGTCTCACTGTCGCAAAAACAAAAATTCATCTGAAGTTTAACGCACACACTAGCGTTATTTACTCGGCTGTTGTCAGTCAATGCCATGCTGCGAGCCAACAGCTACATGCTGGCAGGGAACTGGTAGCCGTAACCTCAGACAACGATCGACGGCCGGAGTTTGTCAGCCATCGATCGGAAGTAAACGGTTTGTTGATTCAACACTGTTTTCATTTGTTTTGGATATTGTCTTCGAAAATAGACCGTATGTGTGATTACAGGTATGAAAATTAGTAAATCACGATGCGAAACATTTTTATTTATCAATTCATTATATTAGAGGGGAGCTAAGTAAGCACAGGATCCTACCTTAATAATGTAATTCTCCAGGGTCATGATACAAATGGGATATCATTTTCAGTTGAGGATGGTCTCATATTTCGTATAGATTCAATCCTATCACGGCCATAATATGAATGACCGTAGTTTACGAGATTGTAATCCGCAAAGTGATTCAGAGAATCAAAAGACGTCATAATATATGCTGGTGATCACAATAAATCGATTCCTCAGTATAGGGGACCTTTAAAAATGGAAGCAGCTTGTGTGTAGTTACTAGATTTTGAGTAAAAAAGTTATCATGGCAAAAAAGTCCTGCATTGGAATTGATGCTATCCGTAAGTAATAGACAGGACTTCTATTATAAGAAAAGACAGAATTATTTTCCAAATAGCAATATTAATGTGGACCAGATTTGGACTGCTTACTTATGTAAACAAACATAATATTATCTTGTTTAAGAGACATTCCAAACATAACTTACGAAGGGCTCCTAATACTCTTAACCTTCACGTTTTAAATGATGAATTTATGTTAAAATATTCTATCAAGTTTTGGTAATATAGTAAATACTTTTATAACAAGATATAAACATCTTAGCCTTCGATCATATTACTATTAGTTCTCACAGTAGTGGCAAATACATTGAACTAACATGACTATTATAAAAAATCAATGGTAAAGGATTTGTAAGCAATGCTTGTTGAACAAGTATACAATATTGTAGGCTAAATATAATTATCAATGAATAAGTATGAATGGTGACGGGTTTTATAGGTAAGTTAAATTTAAAATTTCATAAAGCCATTGAAATTTTTGAGAACCAAAAAGTTTTGCTTAATGCTTTTTTTGGGATTATGTTAAATGGGTAAAAACGGAGTGATATGACAACAAATAATAAAAATTAAAGACATGCAACAGTTGATAGGGTCATAACTTTGATAGTTTGTTTTCGTTTAGCCTATTTGTACGGAACCATCGGTCGAGAGTCTGACTCTTGGTTGACAGTTTTTTATCTTTTCTGCATTATTTACAAATACATTTTTCATTTGCTTATTATATTTAAGATGGTCGTACGACAATCGACTGAAAGTCTAGTGACAGCGCAAACGCAGCCTTAAGATGCAGCTCCCACGTGAAAATATAAAATAGTTATACCTATCTATAGAACAATATGTAGGTAAAATACATCTACACATTTTGACGAATAAAGCCGTGAAGCAGTTATAAGCGCGGTAATAAAATTAAAATTAACAGCCGTTTAAAAGCACCAGGCGCCTAGCGGTTATAATACCGATTTCGGAGGACCACATTGGGTGATATGTATGTATGTGGTCCCACTATAAGGCCGACGCTGTTTAGATGTCGGGTTCCATACAACTGAATTGTGAAGAATTGCAGCGCATTGCACCGTCATCAAAACGCGGATGGCGTAGGTTTATCGTTTAGTCTGACAGTACGCGCTTCCTTTAATGATTACCGCGCCATAAAAAAAATCTCCTTGCGTTAGAAAAAACGATATTCGCTAAGTTATCCCAAAGCTAAACTACTCTTCCAAATTTAAGTTTAATGTTTTTAATTAAATAGATGATCTTGAATCCGAACACCAGAAGTGCAATAATTGTGCAAGAGAGGTACGTGTAATTCTCTGTCCCGTTTCTACAAATTCAATGTCCTTATTTTATAAGTCTTCGATAGGCTTTAGAAACAAAGCTTTTAAACAAAAGAATTGAATGCATTTATTTCTGGTTACAAATACTAATTTACATCGTCAGGAAATTAGCGTACGCTCCTAACTAGAGTATGTTTTTATTACTTTAATATACGGAAATTGAAATCAATATTAATTAATACAATTTTATTAAAACGGAAGGAAACCAAAAAATACACTTCCTTATGTGATCTACATGATACCAACCTCTTTCTGTAATCATACCTTACCTACTTTTGTTCAATGAAATTCCATAACTCTTTGTGTTAAGGCATAACCTAGAGACACGAGAAACTTTGTTAACAAAACCCGGTCAAGTGCAAGTCCTCCCGAAACTAAGGGTTCAGTACAAAATAAGGTTAGGAAAAAAATATTTGACAAACGGATGGACAGACTGTGGAGCCTTATACGGCGAACTAAAAATAGTTATTAAAAAAAATGAACTGGCCATGAAATTAATTACTTTAGTATGCATATTGTATGATTATTTCGGCCTACTGAATTTATTTGTAGTTATTTCTAAACAAGTTCTTAACATCAAATTAGTCCAATAAGTAAATTTCAGGACCTAAAAATACCATCGTAATCCAACGTCTTCTGAAACATGAACTGTTCAAAATTAAATATAGAAAATCAACAAACAGTAACGTGTTTAATTCGTTATTGTGCTTAAAATACTTGTAAAACGAAGGTCAAGTACCTCGACCTTCGCCTGTACAACGAACCCCATTAAACTCAACACATTACGTTACTTAATTACTGTAATCGCACTTTTTACTCACGTAGAGACATTTAGCAATACCCCAACAACCGATCGAATCTTATAGGAAATACTAAATTATACACACAAAACTGCACCTTGAAACTTGCTACTTAGAGTTGATTTTAGGCTCCAGTGATACTATGTGGTTGATTGAACAAACAAAAATGCTCTCTAATAGTTTGTTGCAGAGTTGTTTTTATTGTGTTATGTGGTTGTGGTTGACTGTACAAAGGTCAAGGTGATACCTTGTAACACTGGTCTAGTGGCTTAAAGATGATGAGGGCATTGATTTGAATGTTATCTAAACTTTTAGAGAGTTTGTGTTAATAACTCTTTAGTTGATGACAAGTGTTGTAACATTTGAATTATTTAATAGATACTTGTTGATTATTATTAACTGGCAAGCGTCTTTTCTATACAAACCTCCTTTGGTATTGAAAAAAAACGCGCTACAATACCGCAACACGAGATACACATTTTTACCACATTATGGAAATACATTACATAGGTACATTTTAAAGTACAAGAAAAACAGCTTGAAGTACTAGACTAACAGAAAAATAAAAAATAAAGTTATCAAAGTCCGTCGAAAAAAACCGAAAAAAAAAATCTCGAATAAATAATCCAGTCCTGCGCTCGCTAATAAATGTGAGATTATCCTTTAAGCAAATCGCTCTCTGAATACAAAGTGAGGAAATACTGCTTGATTTCAGATACCTCCCAAAACATACCTATACAAATACTCTAAGATTTATCGATACCATACCGGTTTCTAAAAAGGTAAGCGGTATAAAAAATAAAAATGACGTTTAAAAACATACTTTTAACATATTCAATAGGCATAATGCCTGGGTAGTCTGACTGCAAGGATAGCCGAGTGGTTTAGGTCACAATGCTAAACCAAATACAAGCAACGTGTAGCGGGTTCGATTAAGCGTTTGTGTTGTTCACGAATCCTTGTTCCGAGTCTGGATGTCTAGGACATGTAACTTGAAAGTAAGTAACTCCTAAATACGGGAGTCGTTAATAAAACTATATATAGATAAAAAAACCTCTCTAATTTTATTCATACAACTACTTAGGGGACTAACAAAACCAATAAAAAATACAAAAACTAATAAAACCAATTGTCAACGACCTATTCTGTATTTTTTTTTTTACATGGGAACCAATACAATCCAGCCTGTATACAATTCATCTTACGTCTCTTAACATCCGAAATTAAAATATTAATTAAAAAGAATAGAGTTCCCGGTTTCTGGTTTCAAAAAGACAACAAGTGCGAATTCTTAGTACCTACATTTTAAACTTTTTTCTGTTGTCAAAGAATTCCATTAATGTTCAACATGACCTCTTAGACTTTATTGCGTCTGCATTGAAAAGATGATCTCCTTTAGGGAAAAATCCTTTGAGCTTGTCTCCAACCTGTGTAATTGAAGCTTTTATAACTATACTCGCTGCGATATTGCTACGAAGTCTTCGTACTTGTTTACTCATTTTAAATCACAAACGACTAACGTTAAACATTGTCGTGAAAGACAAAAAGAACTTCGCTTCTACTGTACGCAAACTTAAATTAAGGAAGATATAACTTCAATAATATACCTTTCGAAAATCAAAACTGCAAAACGCAGCCTTATGTTAATGTAATACTTTCAAAAATCAGCTATCCGCACACTTAATTTCAATATCACCATAACTGACTAAGATATTGTATGGATCAATCAATGTTCTAAATACGTATACAATTATTTAAAGATGAGCGAAAAATCCTGTCTTTGCGAAGGCCAAACCAAAGGCCACGAACTCTGCTAGGCCAACTACTCTGTCTGCGAATGTACGATTTTCGAGTCAATGTCAATGTCCAACTATGGTCCGGTATCGGTCATTAACATATTCACGACTTCCTGTATTATAAGTCAGTGTTTTCTTAATGAGGAGCGTTATTTGCACACCCTATGTTTTATATAATAAAATTATATATTAGTAATACAAATAATAAATTGCACTTAGACACAGAAACAATCATCGTGGTCATCACAAAAACATTTGTTCTGGGTTGAAATCGAACCCACGACCTCCGGTACCTATAGCAATCAAGGCTACTATCCATTAGACCATCAGGCCAGTCATATTATTTTTAGAGACGGTGGTAGGCCTCCGATGGCGCCTATTTAATTTAAAAAAAAGGTTTTTGTTCCCAAAAACTGAAAGCTTTGATTACTTTTAAACTGTAGGTATACAGAGGTCAGAAAAGATACAATTTACATACAATTTAAATTTATGAAATTTTATTTTTAATTAATGGTATACCACTAAATCGTGTTGATACTAATTAACCAAAAATGTTTAATGGAATTAAGCTTTCGATCGCAATTAGTATTTATCTGAAGTATTGATTAATTATTAGGTTTGTTTAATTAATAATTACAATCTATTATTATTTTATCTATACATAATTTTTATCGGATAAATCCTATCGGTCAATTTGATAATGTATACGCGGCTTTGTAGTCTAAGAGCCACCTTAACAATTAACTTTTTCATCAATTCAATCTCATAGACTGTATTATATTGTTTGTATATATATTGTTCCTTGGTTTTTTTTTTAAATAGGCATTTTATTTTGTTTCATTCTGAGCAAATTAGAGTTTCGAATTAAAAAATGCCTTCAGTAAATACCCAAGTATATAAATATTGTTTAACATACTAACGTTCCTCAGTAGATAAATAAGCATCCTCATTGAATATAGAAATATGATTTTCAGTCATCAGCCCCAGGAACAACAAAAACATTCTTTCATCCAGCATTTCCTCCAACAATAATTGGTATTCCTATAGAATAAAACACATATCTTAACCTAGCTCTCCAACTATAAACACAACAAAACATTTCATTGTTATATGTTATAATACCATTATTATTATAGCACGCTCCATCAAAAAATATTTACTAATATTTTCGTCATATTTGTAAACAAGGGGGTTCCCGAGCGATGACATAAACACTTCATTCATATCGCCTCTTTGGTGAGAGAGATTCGTTTTTCTATTGTTTTTTATTGCGTTAATCGTGGAAAACAATAGTCATGTCAACTAGGCCCATAATATGCGGTGACCAGTGAAGTTCAATTGTTTTACCTGAAAATGAGATCAGATAGAGGTCGGAGGTGAAGGTTGGTGACCATTTCTTGTTGGTGTTCACGCGGAAACGCACATAGCCTTCCCGGTTTCCGATTCCTTGTTGCTTATTTTGTAAGTAGTGTTTTCTCACGCGAATATCGGCCTTTTTAAATTAATTTTAATTTTTCATTCAATTCTTGGGTGTCTAACCTGACAGTGTTATTTAAAACAGTGTTTGTTTAAATTTGATTGCAGTGGAACTCGGCGATTTAGTTTAACTATAATTATAGGCCAGTGGTGTTCCGTAACAAAATTTATTTAGTGTTAACTTTAGTAGCTTTTCGTGTCTTTTGAAATAATTTTAACTATTCTAAAATACAAACAGGTGGATGGTGTAATAGGTACCTTCGTATAGCAATAATATATCATCGTATCCAAAAGGTGGGAAGGACCTATATGCAAGTATTATCAAGTGTCTTATAAATATTTTCGTTGTCCTAATAATTAATACATTCTACTTATTTAAGGCCCAAAATCTTCACCTCAACCCATATTAAACACTCATGAAGTAGATATGCAACTAGCAACTGATAATACGCATCCTTGCCACAAACAAAAACACATCACAAAATACAGAATACAGTTTCGTCTCACCAAACATTGAGACGCGCAGCACTTTTCTCAAACTTTTCCGCGTAACTGTTGACGACGCCCTCTAGTAAAAGTGCAGAACAGTAAAGCGAATGTCCTCTGTCAGGACGTCAATTCACTTAGGGGAAGTCGATCATGCCCCGCTTGATACTAAAAGCTACTAAAAGCCCTCCATAAAAGCAATAATTAAATTGGCGTAACTCAATTTAGTAAGGCGATGCCGCTGAAGGTGGTACCTCCCTACCTACATGGGGAACGCTTTTTGCAATAGACTTAAACTATTAGTTCTACTCAGGGTTCCTTTATAGAAATTATAGATTTTATTGAGCTGAACTGATTCAGTACTTACGTTGCCAAGATTTTTATTTGTTCTTTCTAAGTTTAGTATTCAACTCTCATGCTGTACCTACACCTGCCTAAACTGGTAATTAATTTAAATTTGTATTATTTATCACGTACCTGACAAATGATTGGCTAAAATTAGCAACTGCTTAACAATTTATGCACTAATAACTCGTTTTTTTACCCCACAAATTCGTTGATAACGGGCCTACTAACGCCATCTCTAAATTTGTTCGCTAACTATAATTTTAGAGTGTGCATATTATGCTCGCAATATCTTCGCGCAATTTAATAATGTGTGGTTAATTTTGGATCCAGATATAGCGATTTATTTCAGGCACTAAGAGCAGTTGCAGCATTTATGGAAATTATTCAAACAACAGTTCGAAACAGTACCTACCAGTTTTTCTTAACCAGTTTAGTTATTATGTATTTGTACCGTATTAACAACTGGTGACCACGGTCCGCCTTACATCAAAATAATATTACTTATGGTAAAAATAGGATGTATGTACTGCACCGAATTGTTAAACCAGGTATGGTAGTATCATTTATCAAGCAGAACGGGTTTTCGGCATCACACAGCGGTTCGAAGGCAGAGTCACTGCCTAAATATGAAAAAGAATGCCCAGTACGGGCAAGGCAGACATAATCTTCGTCATAATGGTCAGTGGGTCGTTACAATAAATACTCTTTTTGATAATAATTGTCTCGCAGCCAGAAATAAAGGAGAAGAGGAGAAAGAAAGTTGGCTAACGTCACTACTTGACTTTCGAGGAGTAGACTCTATGTTATAATATATAAATTATGCGACTAACTATAATTTTAATCTACAATATATTAAATTTTATAATCAACTTCTACCCTTGCTTAAACATTTGGCAGTTCAAAACAAACACATAAAAATACTGAACAAGAAACAACAACAACAGGCCCACAAAACTCAAAAAACTATTCCCTATCTTACTAAGATTAGCAAAATTACTTAGTATAATTACTACAAACAACATTTTAGTGTTCTTTTTTTCTTTTCTTTAACTAGTAAATAGCGCTTTGACAATGAATATTAGAATGATTTTATTAATCTGTGGGCAAACGTCAAACATGAAAAACAAGAATGTTAACGTCAATGTCACGCTCAGCTGTCAGTTGTCAGTCGCTAAAATGTACTTTTTATTGAGTGTGTATTTTTACGCTATTCAATACCATATTATACTTTTATTATTACGAACACTTGTAACATTAATGACTACTGAGCAAGGTTACAAAAGCAAGATGTAACGGTTAAAACCCCTCATTAATTAAAGACCGACGTGTGTACACTGTTTATTCAATTGAAAGTTGAATTAAAGTAGTTCAGAAAGTTTTAAATTCATATTGTTTATTAGTCTGTTTTAACTATGTCAGGTTCCTATGAAGATCCCCCCGAGATGAGCACATTGAGCCAAGTTATTGATCATGAACATATGATCAAAATTACATCAAATTTCACAAGGTTGGGAGGTAAGTACTTTTTAATTACTATCACTTTTTGGATAATTTGTGGTGCTTTTTACAAAATTCAAAATTTAATTAATTTCAAATTAGGTCAAGTAAAGAAAAAAATTAAAACCTATTGTAAATGTTTTTTTTTTATTTCTCAGTTAATCTTATTATCAGGAAGATATTTTTATTTATAAATTATTTATATTTTATCCTATATTCCATGTTGATGCGTCAATAGAAGAGAGATGTGATATTTTAAAAAGTATTTTAAAATATTAACAAAAAATAAGAAGAAATAAGTTACTATTCAAGTTAGTTTTTGCTCATTGAATTTGTAATTTATTATATTAAATTAAGTATAGTAATGGTAATAAAAAAATCTAAATATCCAACAATTATTTTTAGTGTTACTTAATACATTTGCCCCTAAGTATCTGTAATAATCATTTAATGTTATTATTAAAACAGTTTCTCTGTCCTTGATGTAGTTTTTACTAGAATTAGCTGAAGATATTGTTGTATCTTGTATGTTGCTCAATAATTAGTAAGTCTATATACTTAAAAATATAATTCATATGAAATAAACTTTTTAGTTAGGTATTTGTCCAAGTTTTTAATAAATACTTATTTTCTATTTTGTTTGATTTTAGACCGATGTTACTTAGAAAATGCTGGTGCTACTTTATACCCTCAGTGCTTACTAGCGAATGTACATGAAGACCTAGTCAGCAATGTCTACATGAACCCACACACAGACAAATATACCAAGGACTGTATAGAACAAATCAGGAGTACAATCCTCAAACATTTCAGCACTGATCCGTCACAATACACTGTAATATTCACATCGGGTACAACACAAGCTTTGAAACTAGTCGTCGAGGCTTTCCAATTCTCCGCAGATATCCATGACATCAAGAATCCAGGTTCTTTTGTTTATCTAAGAGATAATCACACTTCAGTTCTTGGCCTCAGAGAAATAGCTGCTGATAAAAATGCTGACATCATACATTTATCTCATGAAGACTTCTTGGCAGCAGTAAACACTCCGGCAAGAAACTATGCTTGGAAAGACAAGTTTAAAGGGCGAAGTGATACAAACACATTGCTTGTATACCCTGCTCAAAGTAACTTTAATGGCTTTAAATATCCCATTGATTGTATGGACAATATTCGAAACGGATGCTTCAACAGTCATTTGAAAAAACATTTGTGCAAAATAAATTGCAACTGGTATGTGTTGCTTGATGCTGCGTCTTTTGTCTCCACAAACAAATTGGATTTATCTAAAACACAGCCTGATTTTGTGTGCATGTCATTCTACAAAATATTTGGGTATCCAACCGGATTGGGCGCTCTTTTAGTGAAGAACAGTAGCCATGATGTTTTGTGCCAGAAAAAGTATTTTGGCGGCGGGACAGTAGACATTGTTTTAAGTACAGAAGACTTTCATGTGAAGCGAAAACATCTGCACGAAAGGTGAATAATTATTTATTCATATTTGAATAGCAACCTTTTGGCTAATTAAATGTTTTTATTTAATGTGTTACTAAACACACAAGTTACAAGTTGAAACAATTTTCCATTATCAAGTCTTTTAATTGTTTTATAAGGTAATACAATTCAAAAATAATAAGTTAATCTTGCAGGTGGTTTTGAGGTAGTGACAAAGCATATTTTAACGATATTTATTCAGTTGTTTATTATTAAGTAAATATACATAGAATATCAATTTCCTTTTCGAAGAATTGTCAAGTAATGGTTTACAGTGACATTATATTATTTTCTCTTCCTCTTATACGTATATTATTAATAACTAATAACGAAGGTTATTGTTCGGTACAGAGTATTTTGAATGCTGATATACTTAGGAAAAAAGTTTATAAACATGCTAAGTACAATTTGTCACTGAAAACCGACTTCGAATCATGATTTTAAAATAAATAGTTATTCATTAGCATAAAATATTTTTCGTGATTTTTTAAAGTACGTATTTAATAATTTTGTATTTTTTAATTGTAAGCTTCAATGATTAAGTCATTAACACACCTATTTTTTATTAAATTCCAGCTTAGAAGACGGAACCGTACCATTCTTATCAATAATATCTCTGAAACAATGTTTCGACAACATGCACAAATTGATACCCAAGACCATTTACGATGATTTGATGGAGACGATATCTTACCATACGTTTTATTTAGCGAAAGATCTGTATGGTCAGTTAAAGGATCTACAGCATTTAAATGGCAATAAAGCTACAGTACTTTACATGGATTCTGATTTCACTGATATAAAGAAGCAAGGTGGAACTGTAACGTTTAATCTGTTAAGAGAAGATGGATCGTATATTGGGTACGCTGAGGTAAGATAGAATAACTTTCACTTTATTTTGTCGTCACGTGCAAGTTGTTTATTTACTCAAAGTTGGTTCTACACGTGAATGTTAAGGTGATTTGCGCGAAGATGGTTCTGAACTGTACACGCACACAGATGCATTGGTAGGTACAAAGTCGGATGAGCAAAAATGACAAAAATGATGAAAACACTTATACAACTATAAAGATTTGTAACATAGACCAAAAAATTCTGGTATATGTAGGTACGTAAGTCATCCTAAGGTGCATCATGGTAGGTGTTCTACACACGTTTTTTTTTCAATTTAGTACGAAACCTATTTGTATGGAAACCTCAGTCGTTTGGCGCGAGGTCGTTTGGCATTGCCTTGAAAAATAGACTTGATTGATGCTGTTCAAATATACACTTTTTCAAGGCCAGGAAATAGTTGCAGTGTACAATATACAGTCACATTAATATCTCCACACTATTCTCATACAAAACAACTGTAATAAGTATTGTGCAACAAGTCTATTGAATTGTTTCATAAACATCTTAATGACGACAAACTGTTTTAAACACATCGTTATCAGTATGTGACGCAGTTACTTTAATTTATTGTGACTGTCTGTCAATACTATTGATACTGTATGAAAACGAAAGTATAGGGAGGAATACTTTCATTTGTTTACTTTGTGTAATTTTTCCGGTGTTCTGTTAAAATTGTATGGCCGTTTTCGCAAAAAAAAAATCGAGTTACATTCATTGGTCTAATTTGGTAGTTAATGGGCAGTTTTACTTTAAAATTATAGGTTGTTACAATGGTCACCCACTGCATTACAGACATTACAGCCTCATTATTAAGTAATACCATCTAATTAGGAACTCGCAGGTAGAGTAATCGCACATAAATCACCTCATCATACTTAATACCGGTTTCAAAATTGCAGTTTCAACATATGGCGGATCTATTCAACATTAGTGTTAGGACGGGATGCTTCTGTAACTCCGGATCTTGCCAACGACATCTATCGGCGAGCAACAAAGAGCTCAAAGACATGTACAGAGCCGGGCACGTGTGTGGGGATGAGGTGGACCTTGTCGATGGAAGGCCAACAGGAGCCATCAGAGTCTCCTTCGGCTACTTCAACACCTTCAACGACGTCGATAAACTTATCACCATGATCTGCAGATGCTTCGTCAAAACAAAACTCAAACAGCCCAAGCGTATTGCCATGATAAACAACCACAGAACTATTGTAGATGCTCTCAAGTCAAATAGGCTGTACAACGGTATCACGCATTCCCATAAAATAATGAAAGAACAAGAATTCTTCAATAATATTCATGAAGCTCAGGATGTTCCTCAAGTGAATTCCAAAATCGTCTTGAAGGAGGTAGCCATCTTCCCGATCAAGTCGTGTGGCGCTTTCAAGATACGCTCGTCTTGGAAGATAGGACAGAAAGGCTTTGAATACGACAGGGAATGGATGATCATAAAAGACAATGGAGTCTGTTTGACACAAAAACAAAATGCAAGGATGTGTCTGATACGCCCGAAAATAGATCTGCAATTAAGGACTATGACGTTACATTTCAAAGGTATTCATCACGAGGCAAAAAGTTTTGGTTTCTTAACCGTTTAAAGTCTAATGTTTCGTTTTTACTTTTTCAGGTAGGACTCCCGTCGCCATTCCTCTTGACCAAAAACCTCACAAGCTCAAAGAATCCACATTCTGCCACAGCAAAGTCTGTACCGACACAGTTCAGGGTTACGATTGTGGCGACGAAGTGGCTGACTGGATCTCCGAGGCATTAGAAATCTCATACCTTCGTTTAATCAGGCAATCGAGTGACGACAATCGGGTCCAGAAGAAAAAGCATGATGGCGATCAAAAACTGCTGTCACTGAGCAACCAAGCCCAATTTCTCTTGATAAACAAAGCCACAGTGAGGTGGCTTGGTAACAAAATCCATGACCCGCTCTTCACTGACGATATAGAAAGCTTAACGGACCGTTTTAGAGGAAACATTATTATTGATATGGAAAGCGAACTGGCTGAACGCGACTGGAACAAATTGATTATTGGGAATCATGAGTTTAGGGTAAGCACATTTAAATATTAAACGTGTTTCGCGTCGTCGCTCATGAGCTGATTACTCCATGCTTTAATATATTTTTGGTTATTTCAGGTGGAAGGACTCTGCCCAAGATGCCAGATGGTATGCATCAATCAACACACAGGCGAAAAGACAGTAGAACCTCTTCGGACTATATCTGAACAGTTCGCAGGGAAACTACGTTTCGGTATCTATCTGTCCTACTTAGGCCCCGTTGACGGATCTAAAGATCGCTACCTCAAAATACACGCTCCTGTCAAGCCAATAATTAATGATGACGACATTAGTAGGTGAAACATTGATCTGTTGAATGTATTTTAATTAGGGAAAAAATATTTTCTATTGGGGTATATCTATATGGTGGCTGGGTAATGCACAGGGTTTTAACGCTTGATACCACAAATTATGAGGGTTTAAAACTGATAACATTATCTGATAATTGTCTTGTGGGGCTGTATCCGTATCTCATCAAGAAGTCATCTCATAATTTATAATGCCGTCACTACGTGTATATCACATGTGTAATATTGCCCCAGAGAAAAAATATTTTTGGATAAATTATTCACATTTTCGAATAGCCAACTTTAAGTCAGCAAAGAAATCTAAATAATTGGACGTCGATTGCAATATTTGTTTTTACATGATTCAGATTGAAATGATTATAACAGTCGGTCAGCTAGCTACGAATATTTGTAAAACTTTATATTTTACTAATTTAATTAATTTTAATATAACATACTTCTAATTGCAAACTTGAAACAATCAATAGCTTTACATGCACATCACATCTTTTTATTTATAAATATTGTACATACAAAAGCAATGCAATATTTGTCATGACTTGTTGAGAATAACATTTCTGTCTATTTTGACGTAACAACGTAAATAATTATTAAAAAGAGCTCTTAATGAGATATGGAACTGTTCCAATTTTATTTTTGTAACACTTTTCTACTAATATTTTCAAAGGCCTTTTAATCAGTCTAATATGTGCAGGTACTTATGGCTGTGTTTTCATATAAATAGATTAATACAAAAATATTATTACATAAATAATGAGGGGTTTAATTAAGTAGCAAAGAATATTTTATTATGTACGTTTTTATATATTTACTATTATACATAGAACTTGTAATATTCTTATTACTTTTTTAGTGAAGCTAGTAGTTCATTTAAAACGTTCACCTCAATAGAAACTGATATTTAAGAATCGCCATTTGACAGCTCTAGAAATAAAAACTTAGGCTTTTATATGTATTTTTGATATTTATTAAATGATCCAACGGCTTACTCAGCATTTATCGGGGTTGCCCAACTAGTTTCGAACCCAACCGGAACCGGAGTTTCGATAAACCGGAGTTCGGAACCAGATAAATACGCGTGAGTAAACGGTTGCATCATTTAATAATGAATCAAAATGTTTGAATTACTTGAACATTCCAATTTGAAGTTCATACTTCACTTGTTAGTTAGTATTTGTGTGCTGTGCAAAAAGGATGGTACACATCTTTCTCATCTGCAAGTCTTACTTCATTAGGTGGTCTTAGGATCCCAGTTGCCTACATGCAGTGTGAAACTGTGTATTTTGTTGTCTCATAGTTTTTTTTTAATGAATTAAAAGTATGAAGGTTATACGTAATTTTACGTAATTTCATTGGTACCTACGAAATGTGATAATTTAGTATATATATTACACATTATAGCTTATTTAAGCACCACATAATAAATTATATTATTATTATACATTGAAATTAAAAACTGTTATATTTTTCCTATTTTATTTATTTCTATGACTAGTTTTATGTTACAGTTGTTGATTAAATAAAATTTACGATATTGCACAATTGATTGGTTGTTGTCCTTTTATTTGCTGAGGTTCTTCTCCATGGGAAACATTTTGCACAACTTGAGCAACTTCATTGAAGTCTGGAAGAGCCATTGTCTTAAGTTTTGAATAAACCAATGTATTGTTAACTGCTACTTCAAAAGAACCTTGAAAAGGAAAAAGAAAAGTCATCCAATGGTAAATGACTGATGTCACACTATTTTATTACTACAGTTTTTCATAAATAAAATGTTACAAATTTACCAAGCCGTAAATAAAGTAGGTAGTATAAATATATTAGTTTTGGTTTAACAATATTGTAAGAATTTCACAAATTATTATTACCAAGGAGGTAGCGTAGCTTCGCTTGCAAAAGCGACTTCTTGGTAGGCCTAGGAAAAGATGTGCAGACAATATAAAAGAGCAGGAAAAAGATGGATGGAAAGGGCAAGAGTTAGGTAATGACATAAAAAGGGAGACCAGTACCCAGCTGTGGGTTATTTAAGATAGATGATGATGAATGAAGATGCAACTACCTTGACGTCCACGAGAACAGAATATAGTTGCATTAGGTGTGGACTTCCTTATAGTTTGTCCAAGTGCAAGGCAATGGCCGCCATAATCACATACACCACTGAAAGTAAAAAAAGCAAGTCAGATGTATAGAAGGGGAAAAATAGGTTCCAAAAAAAAGTTGTGTTGCGTGAAACGAGTGGAAATTATTTTGGGAAAGTTCTTCAAGTGACATTATTTTTGTGGTATGTAACCACTCATCTCTCATTATTCTTATATAGTAGAACTATTTAAATTAACATAGAATATTTAGAAATAAAAGGAAGTTTACAGATTGAATGAAAGAAATAATCATATTACCAGTACTCCACGTTGACTACAGGATTTATTTGTTTCACAGTTTCGTCAGAGGACATGATGACTAATTTAACTATAGGGGTATGTTACACCATGACAAGTATTTTTTAGTAATCATATCATGAATTTTACTTCAATTTTGCCTTCAGAATTAATTTATCTCCGCTAAACGATGTAAACAAATATCACCTTATCCATCCATATGACTTTGACGTTAACTTTTTAATTTATGGTCCTAAGATAGATTATAAAAATGGCAGTAACAGCTGATTTCACAGACTTAATAGTTTCTGTTATTAATAACCTTAGTTTATAACTAAGAAGGGCTTCTAGGTAAAGAATCTGAGTAAAAATAGTAAGGAAATTTAAAATTTTAGCTGAGCTTTGATCTTTCATATTGTCGTAGTTAAACCAAAATGTACCTCGTCAATTTGAAGTGTTTTCAAATAAATTCAAACGAAATTCAATATTAGAATTTGGATGAGAAAAAGTTCAGAAGCTTTTTGGAAATACACCTTCCGCTAGGTTTATTAATATTCTGTACAAACCATTTTGACGCAGATAACATGACAGTGACATAAATTACAAGCGATCGATTGTTGATGTTTTTGTAAGCTCTCTGATATGATCCATTACTTACTTTTTTTAGTTAGTAAAAGATACCCTAAAATGTATTATTAATGAGGCTAATATAAATTGATCTAAAAGGAAGACTGTCACAATTCTTAATTATCTAATGCACTTAACTGAAATATTTAAAGTTACACCCCATATGACAATATGGACTACGATTATCTTATTAAACTTCTTTGTGTTGGAGATTCTGGAGTTGGAAAGACTAGCTTCCTCTACAAGTACACTGATGGAGTTTTCCACACTCAGTTCATTTCGACAGTTGGCATTGACTTCAGAGAAAAAAGCGTGGTAAGTTAACACTTATAAATATTTTATCTCAGTAATTTACCTATCTCAAACTACTAGCTGATAAAAGTAATGAATAAGTACTAGCTGAGCTTTCTGGTATATTTTAATTGAGTACTTGAATTGTTTATGATGATCACTACAAATATTAATTAAACTAAGCCATGGAATTATTAATATTTAGATTTATCAACAAAATGGGAGGCAGCACAGGATTCATCTGCAACTATGGGATACAGCAGGACAGGAAAGGTGAGGAAGCAGCACTATTTTAAAGAACACCACTCCAAGAACTAGAATAATTTGTAAATGGGTTATTATTATTTTAGGTTCCGAAGCTTGACTACAGCTTTCTACAGAGATGCAATGGGATTTCTGTTGCTGTTTGATCTGACTAATGAGGCATCTTTCTTAGAAGTTAGAAATTGGATTGAACAGTTGAAGGTACAACTATTATAATTATCTAGTTTTGGGTTTGCAGCATTGTATCAATTCATATTCTTGTAATTTCTTAAAGAGTATAAACAATTGAGAATCGTGAAGTTCATTAATTTTTTGGGCTATTTATGGCTTAAGCACCATTGCCTATCTACCTATGGGTGATAATATATAAATAGGACTTTTTAATGTAACATTAATCACGTAAATATTCTTTTCATTAATGTTTCAGACACACAGCTTGAGTGATGACCCAGACATAGTGTTATGTGGGCACAAATGTGATTTACAAGAAAAGAGGTTGGTCAACCAGAACCGTGCCAGAGAGTTTGCAAAGAACTACAACCTGCCATACTTAGAGACCAGTGCCAAATCAGGGCAAAATATTGACCGAGCAATTGAGATTCTACTTGATAAGATTATGCTTAGGTAACTATGAATTATGTGCTAATTTATTGAAAATGTTTTGAAAAACTACTCCCACAGTAAGAAATTGCATACTTGTGTTGTGGGGGGTGATACAAACATACAAATCACATGCACAAGGACACCCCAACTAAGAAGCATGCATGGATCACACAAATGCTTGTCCTATGCGGGGATTGTTCCTACGATACGACACATACCTTTTGACATGGTGACCTCAACAAGTTGGCTGTCCATGCAGTTGAAAAATAAATCCTTTGTAGTTGATTTGATCAAAGTAATAATAATCAATAACATAAAATGCTTTTTATTCATCATTACCGACATCTTTTGGTAGTATATACTTTTGCCTGACACAGGAAGTTTTAAGACAAGAAAAAAAATCCTAATTACTTTTTCAGAATGGAGTCATCAGTAGAATACGCCATGCTGTGTGCATCGGGAAGACGTCGACAATCTCTTCAAAAACTGCAAGCAAACAAAGACAGAAACTTTTGTTCTTGCTAAGATTTAAGTCTGTGATTTATACTTATACTGTATCTATCTAAAACTGAAAGTATTTCCTATACACTTTATAAATATTTATAAACGTCACAAGTATTTCTTATATGGAGCCATCTATTCAAAACAATTCATTCCATAATGGGTCTATTTCCTAAGACTGATTTTAGTTTTTTCGAGAGAACCTCCTTTTTAATCAGTATTGTTAGTTTTGGAAGAAACATCCTATCACGCATCCTTAATATGAAAGGAGGTAGCTCCGTCTTTTTAACTGTTTTTAAGATTTTTCCCTTTACTTAAAAATCATATATCTAGTTCCTTGGGTGTTCCTTGATCTGATGACTTTATGATGCCTACTGGTTGAAAGTTAGGGGTTTTATGATGAGAACCTTTTTTATTTATATATCAATTTCCTATGCCTTTTATCTTATCTGTGGTACTTTTAGATCTAAAAGCTTAAAAGCGAACTTGCACAATGAATTGTTCTTTAACTAATTTATTGAGGAAGCAATTCCTTATACAATTCCCGGGTATTTCTGGACGGATTACATTTTGTTTGCATCTTTGTAAATGTCATAAAAAGTGGCGCTTAAAATCGAATTCACTGATTTAAATTTCGAATGCATTCTCCAAGGAGGATTTGTTTCGATGCTCTATGCTATACGAGTGTGATTCGTTTTCTTGAGTATATAATATTCTGCACATGCGTGATATTAACTTAGCACAAATTAATTATTAAAAATTAGTACTTTTGTTCTTTTGTCTATTTGTTAAGGTTTTACAGAATTAAGTACTTATGCTTAAGTACCAGTTGGAACTTAATAAGTTCAAAAAGAAGTGAAAAGACTTTGTCTTATACATGTTGAAAGGTCGATAAGTATTATTTTCAAATTTTTGGTAACACTAATGGTATTTAATATTCATAAAGTTACCCTAGTCTATTATAAACATAATCCAAATGAATTGTTATACAGTTATACATTTTTGAATAATATTTATATTATAAGTGAACATTATGAAATATATTATCGTAAGTATATTTGATCTCGAGTATGATATCTACATAGCATGTACCTATTATATAATGTGAATATTTGTGAACTAGTCACCCCGCAGCTTTGTCCCCTAGGATTAAAGAAACCTTCCAACGTTCTCAGTCGCGCTGTTCAGAATTTCTCAAATATTTTTTCCTTTTTTAACCTATAACAGTCCTGTTGTTTTAAGAGTCTGATTTTAAGAGTTTGATGTTACTGGCTGCAATTTGTATGTACTACATAACACATAAAAACAAAAGTTGATAATTTAAATTCAGAATCCTTGTTCGGGTTCTATGAAAGTTATTTCAAGCACAAGTTATTTTTTTCGTGTTTTTACTTGAAACGCGACTGAGACTTATTATGATGAAAGTCTTGCCATAATAAATAAGTAATTTAATAAAATCTAGTCATATTTTATCTCTACATTGCGCAAATATTGCGAACGAACATTTTATAATTATTGAGATCGGCTTAAATATTTTATAATGTATTAATAAAAGTATTGAGATTTATCCTTGACCAAATTGCGATTATACACATAATTATAAAGTGTCAATTTTGTAAACAATTATTGTCTATTGATGTTTTCTGTGTCATTAAATTAAATTATTGATCATTTTGTATTTTATTTATATTTTTATTACTTTTTTGGCCCCTGTTAATCATCAGTGACCGACTAACAATATATATTTTATTACTCGACTTTAAAAGCCTATTTCCAACGCCGTGTGTCCTATGTCCTATTTTCGAACAGGCACTGGTTTACCGATAGCCGTGTAGTTCCTTAAAATATCTAAGAAAGAGTACATTTTTTTCTTGAAAATATGACGGCTGTTGCCCAACATTGTACAGTAAAAACTGATAAATAATTACAACAGTCCCTCCCACTTACGATACCGATCACGTTTCTTTGTTCCTGAACGTTGAAATCTCTATGTGTAAACTACTAGGTTTAAGCATAATTATTGTAGAGTTCATTGAACTTAGGTATTATTCGTAGATCTTTCTCGAAACTTTCAATTTAAATTCCTCATTTAGACGAACAGTTACTTGTGTCCACCGGCGCTTTAAACATCGATGCCGAAAGTCCACTTGCGGATGTAAAAAATCAATAAGAATGAAAAGATTTGACGATTCCCAAGCGTAGGTGTTAATTATTGCCAATTTTCCCCGGAGACAAAGGCAGCTGGCGCTAGATTTATAATAAGCGTTCTTTAGACGTTTTAATCACGATGATTAGGGATAGAAATAAATGTAGGTATTAATATAAAATGTTAATTAAAGTGTTCGTCATCGCGTGTAAATCTTGTCATTGGGATACATAGAAACATTATTGCATTATTTAATGTCTACCCTGAAATTCTCCAATGTTAGATATATTAAATAGAGTAAAACGTATCCAGGAAATACTTGAATCTAATTTCAAATAATGTTGGCCAGACTTTTGGAACCGTAGGCGTAAAAAGAAGGGTCGCCGATGAGTTCACCAAACTGCGATCATCTGGCCCCCTTGCACGCACGTGATACGTCTGCCTGCAGTATTTCAACTCCCCCACGCGAAACTAGGCGCAAACACGATGATATAAAGTCTAAAATTATACGCCCGATATTAATAAGCTGCAACCCAAAGTGACAATGCCTCTCCACATGGACTCTGTTGTAAGGACATAGTGTCCAAATTGGCCTTTCCTTGAAGGACGCGACCCCATCACGCAGACGCGGAAGCTTTAGTACTACGTCACACTAGCGCTAATCTTGTTCTCACTTAACGTTGTTTTCGTTGTTTCCACGATACCGAACACAGCATCATGTGATCTTTTGTTTTGATTTTCTAAAAATCCTTTCTTGTTATTTTTGTTTCGGTATGTTTTGTGTGTGTCGGTGTCCGCGTGCGGAACACGCCTCTTACTTCGTATACATGTAACGCGAGTGTAATGCCTGGTCCGCGGCTAGCTTCATTCCGTTTGCCAGTTTGTTTATGTGTTGAAAGACAACAGATTGGTGCAGCCGGCATCTCGGAGCGGCGTAATTCGAAGCATCGTGTGTTTTCAGTAAGACGCGCGTTATGAATGAAGCTGTCTGAATAGACAGACTCGCGATCGAACCACGGACTGTACGAGGTACGGGAACATCCGCATGATCGTAGCTGTGAATATCCGCGTGCTACCAGTGAAGTGTTGACATTTTGTAATATTCGAAAACGATTGACGAAAACGACTTTAAATTATTTGTTGAATTACCTACGTTATTTTAATACTAAATTGTTCTCTACCTATCTCGGGACTTGTATTTTTTTGGATAAAGGGTGAGTTTTTTTTTTTATTTTAATTTGTGGCCAATAGTAATTGTTTAAAATGGAAACATTAAATTCAAATTTTGGAATATGATACATTAATAGTATTAAAAAAATAAGTTAAGTCAATTTCGTTGTTGTTTATGTTAAATAGAAGATATCAGTTTAAAAAAAATGTAGTTCTTGTTATATATTCGATATGCAATCAGTGCAAATGTCCTAAGATACTACGTGAAATGCATGGGCTACGGCCTTGCTACGTCAAAGGCTTTTCTCGCGTAGCAAGGCCGTAGGTCATGGCCACTGGCTCTTTTAAAACGCCTATACTTACTTTATAGTAGGGTTTAGAGCCTATACTTAAAATTAATTACTCTTTACGTTAACATTACGATAGCTTTCTTAAAGTATAACTTTAATAACGTCACATAATTTGAAAATACTCCTGGAAACTGGAGTAATATTGAATATAATATATTTCATTACATACATACATACACCTTACTAGGTATTTACTACTCAACTCTGGAAAAAAGAATCGTCATTTTAGATCAGGAATTTAAGGTGTGAAGTATTTCTGAATATTTAAGCAAGTTAGGTATATACTCGTATCAATAATTTACGATATTCGTAATGTGATATTAAAATGCCAAAGACTCGATCGTTTCCTCGAAGATAACCTTAAACATGTTATTGTTAATGAGACCATTCTGTATAATATAAGAATTAATTGAGATTCCATAAAATTGTACATAATAGGACAGACCAGTTTCCACTTTTATGAACATTAAATTAGAATAACTTTTGTGAGGCGAATTCATTATTTCTTTATTTTACAACGGTTTACTCACGCGTATTTATCGGATTTGGTCGACTAGATCGAAAACTAGTCGGGAAATCCCAAAATATACGCGTGAAAATAATATAACATTAAACGTACGATAGCAACAAATAAATGAGTTTGTAATCAGAAACCTAGATTGTTTTCACACAACGGTAGCCTGTATTAAAAATTCAGTTTTTAATTCCGAGTCAGTCATGAATTCTAACCTCACGTACCTATTTTTACATTCACTGAGATATCAATAATCTAATGGGTACAAAATATTGTATATCAAAGACTTTCAATCCACCAATTAAAGAAGATTTATAAGGCATGCTTAGCGATCAACAAGGTTCCTAGAAAAGTCCCTTTTTTATAGGAAATCATCAAATGTTTCCTTCCACTTTGGGTTGAGTGGAAGGGAGTGTCTTCTACTGACTAAAGCCTACCCATGTTCCTTCATTTGCCTTTCTTGTACCGGGGCCATGGTAACCCTTTCGGACGATCCCGCTGCCCCGGCAGGTAGAAAAAATCCCTGGGAGGAGTATTCACGTATTCATCTGGTGCTTTGTATTAGTTTCACATTAATTCTATACTTATTACTTAGTTTTTTTTTTCAAGATTGATATTTCATCCTCAAGGTCAATGTTCTAAAAAAATATAAAATTAAGTATAAGAAACCTTGTACAGCCCTTTAAAGTAGATTTTTGTCACGACATACAAACATGTCAAGTGAAATTAATTGCGTTCTGACTTCAATATGAGTTTAGTCTAAATTTAATAGTATTATAGAGATTATTCTTATTATATTTTTAAGAAAATGACTTCTACAGTAAGGTTTTTGATCCTAGTGCCGCAGGGGGTTGCACAAATATTCAAGTCACATGCCCTAAGCCACCACCACAGACTTAGGGCAAGCATGTGGATCTCACAAACGCTTGTCCTACGCGGGGATCGAACCCGCGACTCTTCGTTCTGAGTGGGTTTGGCGTAGTGACCTCAACCACTCGGCTATTCGTGCAGTCAGTAAAACGAACGTACCCGAATAACTCACTTGTTATGTTTTTTCATAGCTAATGTTTTTGCTGGCCTGTATTCTCCCTAAAACACACCAAGCTGAATGAATTCTTCTTTTCTCTCTCAGTTCCTTTTTATATTTATTCATTTACAGCTTTAAATGAATATTAAGACTATTATTCTTGAGGATCAGTTACACAGAGAGATAATGTGGGGGAGTTTTCAAATGCTCATGTTCTATTACAGCCAATTAACGTTAATTATTCGTAATAACTCGTTAATTTAAACGTAGTGTTGTTGCCAAAACAACAGCCACAATCCTAGTGTCAGATTAAAATGAAGCATTTTGTTTATAGGCACTTATTTATTTTTTGAGAAAATGTTGAATTGCGTAGTACTCACGAACTGAAAACTTCAAATACCAGGAAATTATTTTTCATTAATAAATGAATTACCTTTTCAAATCTTGATTTCACTTTTGCCTTTCATTTTCAGTTCAATGATTTTCGTTTTTATATTAGTGTTAGTTACCTGTGTTAGCGCTATTCTTTTTGTGCTTCTAATTCTTATGGCATTTTAAATTATTCAAGATCTAAAGTTTGTTTGTTTTCGGGTCCGAATCCAAAAAAATCTTCCCTTTTTTTTCCTTATATTATTTCTTCCCTTCTATTGTCTAGGTAAAAGCGAAACTTGGTTCGTGTCTTCAAGATCCATTTAGCACTTGCATATGTATAAACCGGTGTGGTTAGCAAACAATCAATGCGTCCGTGCACCACATACTACATTCTAATCTTAGTAAAATTTCCCTTGGACCTCGTACCGTATCTACCGAGCGCACGCTTCGTCGTAATTAAATATGTACTGGAGGGAAACGTACGAGGTTCATTCATTATTTGAATGTCCTGGAATCCAATCTAATTTATATTTAACTGAAGTAAGAAAATCGGAAATTCTCAATTCTCCTGTGCTGTTTTCAAAGCTTTTAAATTCTTCCTTTACATTTTGCCTGGTTGATATTGTTATGGTTTATCATTTGGCAGTATCCAAGACTATTCATGTTCAGATTAAGTAAGCATAGTTCCATACATTTTATTTTGTCATAATATATCGTCCCAGGGTAGTGAGATCGGATATGTTGACTCCAGCTTAGTCAAAAAAAGTCCAGTAAAAGTGATCATTTATTCTACTTACATAATATGACTTCATTTCATTTCCTTAGGTACAACTAAATGTAGTGCAGTGTAGATAAAAACTGTATTTTCAACTTAAATACCTCTATCTCCGAGCACATCTCCCCTTATTCCGATATCTTTCTTTAGATGATGCTCTCTATTCTATGCTCTCCCACGCCTCTGATCTGATTACGTTACTAGGAGCTCATAATCTACTGACGTGCGATTCACTTCAAACATTCACCGATATATTTCAGATGCAATCTAAAATATGAACTGTTTACATTCCGCGAAAACACGATTTATTATTTTGACATGAATTTGATTCATGTCTTTATTTTGGTTTTCTAGAGTCTGAAGAAATTATTAGACGAAAATTTTGATAGACGACTTGGCTATCTGATTTTAACAGTTGATTGTTTTGGGGAAAGTTTGTTTTGTTGGTTTAAAATGTTATTCCTATCTAGACCTTTTTGTTATTAACGATGTAGATGTCTGATCTTGATCAAAGAGTCTATCGGTTCTTAGAGTAAGACGGTTGCGGTTGCGGTAGTAAAAGAGAGATAGCGCTCTACAACGCCATACGTCGCCGTTGCTTCATCAACCGCAAGATTCAAATGAACATAGTTGGTTAACCCAATAAAACGAACATGTACTGTACTATTTTTATATCGATATTCTACCTAAATAGTTATCCACGCATTGCTGGTGTTGGCAGCAAAACCTACATTCCTACGTAAATTCCACATAATTCCATAGACTCTAGATAACGTACGTAAACATACGTTTTCGAACAACTGTCATAGTTATTTCTGTGAACTATAATTTAGATTTGTACGGTACTGTTTAGGCTCTAACGTGTGGTATTTGTAATTGCTAGTTACACTTTCCAAGTTGAAATCGGTTACCAGAGGTTTAAAAGGCGGTTAAGTACTGCCACTTATATTTGATACTCAAATGATGTTCTTCCAAGACATTGGAACTGCTACTGGGTTTTACAAAGAATCAATCTAAAAAGAACTTTAGTATAAAAAGTAAAATTTAAGTAACTTAACTTTATAAAAAAGCGAATGTGTTTTTGATTTTGAGTTGTGCCCGATATCTTTCTTCTTCTTTTTTCCGATGTTTCTCTCTTCAGTTGATGTGATCAGGTATCCTTCATCCACACGGCGTTTTGATTCCATATTCTTAAACTTAAAATCGTTTATTTGGTAGAAAGTAATATTTTCTCATACATCTAGTTTTAAATAATAGCTAATACTCCACTAAAATGTAATAAAAAATGCTATTCATAATATAAACCATTTTACCCTACCATATATTGCTTTGTCCATTATAATAATTATTGCTAACAGTCCATTAAGCATTATTGTGGTACAGTCATAGCTAATTTAAGCATTCTCGTGTTCCAAGGTAGTTATTCTAATTTGTAGATGTAGGAAATTATGAATTATTTCTGTAGTTGAAACTGGTGTTTAACACCGAAAATGGTACTTAAACGTTGGGTTATACCTGCTCATGTTTTAGCAAAATATATGTATAAATGACATGTTTATTAGTCTTCATAAATTGTAATTTAAAATCATAGTTAGTATGTACGAGGGGCGGTCAAAAAGTTCGCGGAATGAAAAGGAAGGGGGGCGAAATTCAGCACGAAATTATTTTTCTTTTTCGATGTATTCTCCCTTAACCCTAATACACTTTTCAGATCTTTCAATTAACTTATTTATACCTTCTAAAAAAAAAGATTTGTCAAGCCCCTCAAAATAGTCAGAAATAGCCGACTTCACTTCTTCATCATTGGTGAATTTCTTTCCACGAAGCACTTTTTTCATTTTTGGGAACAAATAATAATCAGAAGGGGCCAAATCTGGACTATAGGGAGGGTGATTTAAAGTTCCGAAGCCACATTTCTGTAAGGCAGCCATCGCAACATGACTCTTGTGAAGGGGGGCGTTGTCGTGCAAAAGGAACACACCTCGAGACCATTTTCCTCTTCGTTTTTCCTTGATTGTTTTTTTTTAATTTCTCTAGCAGTGTAGCGTAGTATTTTCCAGTGATATTGACACCTTTATCTTTATAATCAATCATTAAAATCCCCTCAGAATCCCAAAAAACTGTAGCCATAATCTTTCCGGCCGATTGTGAGACCTTAAACTTCTTAGGCGGCGCTGCACCTTTTTTATGCCACTGCATGGACTCCTGCTTTGACTCAGGTTCATAGTGATGAACCCAAGTTGCATCTCCAGTCATAATTCGGTCCATAAACTCAACCCTGTTCTCACTACACAGGGCCAAAAACTCGCGAGAACACTCGACGCGCTGCTGTTTTTGAAGTGGTGTGAGCATTCTCGGCACCCATCTTGCACAGACCTTAGACATGCCTAGATGGTCATGGAGAATGTTCAAAACAGTCGTAGACGATACTCCAGTCATCTCTGCGATTTGCTTTTTCTTTAGACGAGCATCTTCAAGAACAAGTTTTTCGACTTTTTCAACATTGTCTGAGGACGTTGCCTCAATTGGCCGACCAGAGCGCGGATCGTCTTCAATCGAATCTCTACCTTGCTTGAAAAGGCTATGCCACTTGTAAATCATCGTTTTTCCAGGACAAAGGTCTCCGTAAACAGATGACATCTCTTCCATAATGATCTGAGGCGTTTTTCCTTGCTTTGTAAGGAATTTAATCACTGCACGAAACTCGATTTTCTCCATAGTTGGTGTTTTCTTCCCGATTTACTTGTTTATCCAGCGATATCTCGAAGGTTAATGACCCGATTAAGCTGAAACTTAGTATTTACAGTTAAATTGAGTCATTAAGTAGTGACAGATAAAAAAAAATACCCCCTCCCCTCTCTACCCCCTCCATTCCGCGAACTTTTTGACCGCCCCTCGTAACTCTCTTATTATTCTTCAGTATATTCCTGTGAATCTAAAATCTTCTTATATATTCTTGTTACCTTTAAAGACAAAAATATAGTTTGTGTAATCCTAAATATAGGAAAGGTTACAGGTTAAGTTATGAACGTCTCAACCGCTTATCCTCCCACGCGATTTATCGGAGTCAAATAAGGGTCAGTCGGTGTTCGAGACCCGTTTTCTTTTATCATGCCGACCTATACTCGAACAGATAATTTTCAAACATATTACATTCATAGGACGTATGAAAGTCCTATTCTCTCCTATCTTTCTTTATTTTCCAGTATAATTTGGGTTTTACGAGTAACATTCGAAATTTTATTACTCGCTTCATCAACATCGGGAAAGCTTTGCACTTCCTCATTTTTACGAGATAAAGGATTGTTATTTTTGATTATCGTGGTAAGGTATGACCAGAAAATACGTAACTTCAACAATGGTAACCGAAAAACTTTTGTTTCGAGCCAATTTTGTATTACCAGAACATTCTGCGGAAGTTAAACTACCAAGTTCTATTAAAACATTACTTAATTAAAACATGGAATTCGGAGATTCTTAACCCTTAGTGGCTTGGCATCAAGGAGATCCGAATCTGAAGTGACATATTTGCTTTAATTTAACTTTTAAACTAGGTTAGTGGGTCAGGTAATGTTTAAAGTTCTGACAGTTTATTAACATTTGAATTCAAGTATGAATTTTAGTGAAATGTAATTAATAATGATGATGTATGTCTGAATGTAGATCAGGCTGGAAATCCCACGCATTGCTTCCCTTGATGCGTAAAGACACACATATGGCTCTGTGAGTTTTATTTGACGATCAGTGAGATGGGAGGGAGCGGTTGATGTGTTTTTGTTTATTACAGAAGCTTTTAGTAAGGTGTTAGTTTAAAAAGATGTTAATGTTTCGAAAATAATTGATTTGTCAGTCCTGTGCTGTGTGAATGACGAATGAATTAAGAAATTAATTTAAATTGAACAGTTTTTTAACATTCATTTTTTTGCGATATTTTCTCAAAATTTTGTTTGAAAGAAGGAGCATGAAGTCGGTTTCAAAAAGCTGATTTATTTATTAATTTCTCAGGTAAATATTTGTACCCATGTAAAATAAATCCAACAAACAAATGAACAAGTCAGTGCGCGGAAATTAATTTTCTAATCGCGAGTAAATTCTCGCTAATACGTATGCACCCTTACAGAAACACAATTACACAAATTAACATACAGATAGACATTCCACGGAGTGCAATGCAGCGAATCTTGTAATGGCTGGAACATTATCATTCTGAACTGGTCTCAAAGATTCATGTGATGTGATATTTAACAGATGCTAATTTGTTCATTTGAATGCGATCTGCTTTGTCAGATTTGTTTGCTTATCTCCTTTATCGCTTAACTCTCACTAATTTGTTTGTGTTAGTTTTATTACGTATGGTCTCATTGGAAACTTTTTTCGAAACTTTGGTCTCAAATAATAGGGTGTTTGACAAAAAATTGTTATGTCCGTCAGAATTATTTCCAAATAGTATTGCATACGAAAATCTGATACAGTGAGATAAAATCTCGTGTGACGTCACTTACCACTATTTTTAGACAAATACCCTTTTGCGTTTATTTAATTTACTATGTTTCAAATAACACTGTCAATGGTATTTTATTCTACAAAATAAAGCTGTTATTGCACCTACACAATATCATTAAATCCATTACGAAAATATCAACTTCAATAACGGATACAGTAAAACATGAAACAAATCCTTTGATTCCAACACAGCAGAACGAGTTTGATCTTAAATAAAATATGCGTTCAAATTGAAATTTTCTAAAAGATCTTGATAGCGTTGGATCTTTTGGAGCTTTATGAGCTGACAATGACGTTGGCAACTGTCCGGCCTTATCTATCGTTGACCCTACCCTTTTCACTGCCACCCCGCGCATTCCCTGCCTATCTCACGTTCATTCTGTAGTGAAGTTGGGAAGATGGTATATAGTTAAGTAAAAAGCACACGTTCTTTGTAGTGCAAAAACGGGACACAATATTTTGGGCACAGTTGGTTTAGAGTTCAGGAGAAATGTGTTTATATTTCAGTTAGTGTTAAAAAAATTGGTAATTGTTTTTTTTACTATATAAATTGGGATGTGGAAACTTTCTTTGATAATTTGTCCGGTTGTAATTTTCTACATTCGTTTCTATACTAATCGAGCAACAACAAAAGACCTTCATGTCTCATACAATGTAAATTTAGAGAGCAACACGGAATTCTAGACAATTTAATAGGTCATAATCATTTAACGAGTTACAATTATGTAGGCATGACGTAATTTTGGACGTAAAATTGTCCGAATTAAAATTTTATTGATACTTAGTAGGTGTCGAGTAATCAGTTAAATTGTGTTAGATACTAACTCGGTGTTAATAAAAAACACGTTTGTGCTTTAGAAGTTCTAAAATGTTCCATTTTTATCAGTAAAAATGTTTATAAGGTTAAAAGTAGAACGCTTTTACTAAGGCTCCTTTATCCGCTCGTGTGTCATCAAGCTTTATCTCATGAACGTGGCAGCTAGATAGTTAAAATTATCACAGATGTTGTAGGTGTAACGGTTGATTCATTAATTTAATTTTCTACACTCTCTTTTTTGCAAAGTTCATTAGCCAGTTTTTCTGAAACCCACTGTGTTTTTCCATCAATAATGATGGAAAACCGATAAAGTATCATTGAAATATTGTCAAAGACTTACAAACTAGATTCTGAGAAATCTGCATTACAAAAGAGGATTGAAAATACTACGCTATAATAACATGCTTTGACTGTTCCTGTTTCCGACGGTATACTAGGAACCCTTGATAAAGGCTTTAATCCGTTATCCCGAATCCCTGTAATGGACTTGCATTTTCTCCTACCTCAGTTCTTAGGTTAACTTCATTAGTAGTATTTATTTGAGCTTTCTCATTAAATTCTTTAAAACCGAGAAAAGTTAGAAAAAAATACCGCTCAAGTCAGAGTCTTCCCCTGCAAACTGAGAGTTCTGTACGAAGGTTTGTTTGATTGTATAACCTTTACTTAAAAGCGATCTTTATTTAGCTTGTTTTTATAGCAGCAACAGAAATACATTGTCTATGAAAATTTCAACTGTCTTGATATCACGGTTCCTGAGATTCAGCCAGATTGGTGACACTGACAGATAGAAGGACTCACAGCGTTGTCTTATTAACAAGGTTCCATTTTTATCGTTTGGGTACATAACTCTAAAAATAAATAGGCAAAAAAAACAAAACAAGATTTCAAAGATTAGTTTAAATTTAAGTCCACTTGTCATTCCAGGAAGACAATAACATACACCATGCTGTATTATTATGATCTACATCTGTAGATAAACATTAACCAAAACACTCACCTTTTAAATCTCGAATCAACCTAAGTGCCTATTACTCGTACCTAATGGACTAAGCATCTTTCTTCCCATCACCAAGTCAGATTTGCTCTAACCAACAACATTGAGTAATTACTCGTTTACTTGCCGTACCCCAGAGGGCACTAAACTCTTTTAGATGCCGCAGTCAACTTAGCTAATTATAATAGTCCTAAGAGAAACCAGAGTAATTGGCTCTTAGGATAGCTGTTTTGTCTTTAAATGAAACAATTTTTGTAGTTCTGGTGTTTCTGGTTACGTAATGTCATCTTCCTAACAATATCAGTTTTTATACGTCCTAGTGCTGGGCTTAGGAATCTTCTCGTATAGAAAAGGTTTGAGCATTGATCACCACGCTAGTTTACTGCGGGTTGGTAATTTCAGATAGCAATATTTGGAATCCAGGTTTTCTCTCGATCTTTTCCTTCACCTAAAAGTCAGATAAGTACTTTTGCCTGCTGTGAGAGCGAACCTACACCTCGTGCATAGAGCACAAGCTAGTCGTATCTTCCAAAGATAAATGGTCAAATGAAGAAACAGTTCTTAAATATCTTGGACTATTAAAGTTAATAAAAATGAGTCTAAAAATATTTTGCAATTTAATAAACTCATTTACTATTTGTAGTCATACCGTCATATTCTCTTCTCGTTGAAAGACGAAAATGGTAAAACGACATTAATTAATGACAAAAATGAAGAGTGACAACATCCAACTGGACAAAAACCTGGAAAAAGAGTTTTTAAAAGTTACAGTCCGATTCCCCAACTAATCACCATACCACAGGCCAGTTGGACTAACCTGAACCACAGCCAAACAAGCTTCACCGACCAACGCGAATTGGCTTAATGAAAGTTGTGCGGTGTAATGTGATCGGCTTAAGCCGTTTCCGAGGCAGTGTGGGGACTCTAAGAGATTATGTCAAGAGAATGGACAATGGACCTTTCAATATCAAAATACGGCATATTTTACCAGTTTTAGAGTTTTCTAGACATCGATGATAGTACCTATTGTAAAGAGAAAAATCAGAATTTTGTACATACTTTTTACGTAATTTTTTAGCTTCGATATGAAAAATACTAAAACCTCAGTTAAGAAACATGCTCGTTCGATACCTACACTACTACATACAGAAAACAAAGTTGATAGAAAACTCTGTTCCTAGACCAAAAACTTTGTTGATAGAAAGGGTTCTGCATAGATATCTCACTCCAAAAGACGCACTGTTCTTATCATCTTTAATCACGGACCCTCAGAAAATCATTTTGGGCTATCCCAAGCAGTAATCGAGCAGTATTGTCTTACCATCTACTTATTTATCGGTCCATTCATTCCACAGATTGCGCGCGGTTCTATAATAGCATTACTTTACGTACTTCGTCTTCCTGCAAGGCAATTCTTTTTGTACGACTACAGTTAAAGCATTTTAAGAGAATTGTTTACTAAGTTCCGCCGTTCTGGATATTTTTTGTATCTACTTTTCTTGTGAAGCTGTTTGTTTGAATACTGTACTGAAGTTTTATGTACGTTTATCCCACTTGTTCAAAGTTAGGTTATTTTAAGGCTCGCCGTATTGCAGTGGATGCAGTAAGGTGCTACAGAAATCCATTTATACCGCGCTTGTTTTCGCGGATATTAAAACTGGAGTTTTTGGGTTACGAAAAAACTGGGCGGCTACAAGCATCGTAGATGTAGGAAAAATACATTGGGGAGATGAAAACTGGGCACCATCAACAGCTACTTATACATACTAACTATTATAGACATGTTTTTAGTAACAATCGTGAAAATTATTCTTTATTAAATGATGCAACGGTTTATTATTCACCAATTTTAAAAGATTGCCCGACTAGTTTTCTACCCAAGCTTAGGTCACGGTTGGGTCCGCCACTAGTCGAGGAATCGATAAATACGCGTGAGTAAACCGTTGAATCATTTAACAGTTATAGACATGTCATAACCATGAAATAAAATCCCTCTATATGTTTTGTTTATCGGTAGATATTAGATAAAGTGCGTACTTAGTACTTGCCATATCTACATCTATCCGGGATCCCCTTCAGGGTTAGTGTCGTAGTTTATAGCTCGAATATCTCGTAGACTCAGGGATCTAACGTCCGCCCGATACCGGGACTCGCACTGATTGCCATCTCTTCTTACAATTGCATTGCCTTCCCAAGGTGACCTTTTCCTATATCCTTCAACATCCTATTGTGTAACCAAATATTGTTAGGAAAAATATATGCGAGGGAAATGTGAGTGTGTTTGCTCGTAGGATTTTTTCAAATGACTTTTATCCATACAAGAAAAGTGAATGAAAGCGCTCGTATCACTCAGTATTTTAGGTTTTATAAAACGTGGCTTGCGTTGCAGGGTTTTTGCGTGGTGTGGGACAATTAAAAGGATATTTGTGTAACTTTTTAATTAAATTACGCTTCTTTTTTAAATTATGCTTAAAGGAAACGTGTATTTTATTCGATATATAAAATGAGCAGTATGACTTTTTTGAAATAATATTGAAATCGCCTATTTTAATTTGAATGATTCAAATATTTTCACTGGTTGCTCGCGGCTCATGACAGAGACAAGTGGAAGAAGAGTGGGGAGGCCTTTGCCCAGCAGTGGGACATTCGAGGCTAGTAATAATAAATATTTTCACAGATCTACGCTCTTTGATTGACAGGATTGTCATAATAGTCTTTTTTATTTTAATAATACCAAAGTAAAAATACGGGTATTATCAATAGCAATAATTCGCTACGAGGAGCGCTCGAATTTATCCTATAGGATATGTTACTGGAAGCCAAATAAGGAATTGGCACAATTCCAATGGAAATAAAATTCAGGCTTTAAAATATGTAGCTGTTACGTCACCAATTTCCTGTTAAACCGGACCAACCTATGTTATGGCTGCAGGCAGCAAACGGGGGAATAACACGGGTTTAATAATACTATAGTACCCTAACCAACATAAAGGAGGTAAGTAGTGAACCCGCCAGTAATGCTATACTTGCGATGATGTACGTAGTCCGGCGAAAAATCTATTTGGAAAACCAACCTTATTAAAATGTAATAAAGTTTCTAATTCTGAAATCCACTCAAAACATAATACTATTTCTATGAGTCAGAAAATATCGATTCAAATAAGCACGTATTAATAAAAAAATATAGGGCTCAAATAATGACCAAATTAAATCGCATGCATTCCGAAGTATACTTTGTGGGACACACAAAAATGACCCCCTTTGAGGTTGAACCCTTTGCACAAAAGGCAAAATACCAATGACCCAATCTGAACGGTTATTAACGAATCGATCTATATTATAAAATATTGTATGGTCCATACTAAATTGACTCGTATATATCTAGCCAACTAGCTGATCCAATTTTACATAAAACCTTGTTGGAAATATACATAAATAGTTACGTATGAATTTGGTTTTAACTAAAAAACTGCTTTAGATTTCGTATGCTTTAGATTTCGTATTACATATAGGCGCATTCAATTTATAACTGTACGTACTATTGCCGCTGCTTTATCTCGATTTTGATTTATGTCATAGTGTGTGAAAGCGGCAACAGAAATACATCATCTCTGAAAAATTTAAGGTTTCTTAGCTATCATGGTTCATAAGATATAGCGTGGTAATAGTCGGATGGACAGACAGCTGAACCTCACTAATAGGCTAGCCTTGTGAAGCTTCTTGTCGAGAAACTCTCGTGAAAAAGTAGAGCAATCCAAAATTGGCGTATTTGCGATAACTACCAAAAAAACGAATAAGCCAGACATCTCCAACGAGCTAGTCTTAAGTCTTGCAAAAATCGTCCATAAATAGTCCAAGCAACAATGTAACGCATTGTAAGCCGAGTGTTTCTCATAACACGTACATAGTTAGGTAAGCACGGGTCGTTGACTAACATTATCTCGTACTAACAAAGTGCCCTTTGACGCAGTGCAGCTGAGAGCGGTTAATACCACAAAAGAGCATAGAGATCCGACTGTTACTCATTATTGCGAGCAATGTGATGCTGTTCTCTCGGAAGCCACGTAACATCACCTCCCTATTTATAGATTACCTAATAACGATGTCACTATTAATGTTTGAACGTTCACAGTTCTCAATTAGCACGATAATTTAATGAATTTAGGCTTTTCACTCCATATCGGATACAGTAATTTTTCAACTGCTGGGTAAACTTCACTGGACTTTAAAAAACGCGATGACCTTTGAGTTTCTTTTGACATTTCTTCTCAGGGTAGGCAGATGGGTAATTTCGTCAGTGTCAACTGCAGCTAGCATACAAAATGACATATAAAAGTGTTGACGTTTATCCTATTAACAGAAAAAGTTACTTAATTTCATATCAATAGACTTGGAGACAATGATTTACTTGACCATCCTTGAATCCTTGCTTTTGTATTCAATCCAAATTTTGGTATCCAGGTATTCTCATAGCGTTCACCTCCATCGATTGTCAATTACCTGTGTTCGACCACTAATATTCAGGTTGATGTGGCTATTGGCAGCCAATCAGGAGCACTTAACATTAACAGTGTCCGATTCCTTGTAATAGGAAACAAGGTCATTGCAGTTTGCGGGATATTACCAAACCTCAGATTGTCTAATAACGTTTGCCAAAATGAGCATTGTAACCAGAGAGATTCGGTTATCTGATTTATGAGGTAACTACTCTTGTATTGTGTACAGGATTATTGTTTTCGTTTTAATTTCTGATCCCAATAACCTGCACGGATATCCCATTGGGCATCATGATCATGATCCACAAACGCTAGTTCCGAGTCTGATATCTTTTTGCATGTGACTTGAATGTGTATTAAATACCTTAGTGCCAGAGTCGTTTAAAAGAAAACCCTTCGTGTCTAAATGTTATAACGCTCTACAACTGTTTTGTTTAAAAGGACGGCACTTTGCAAAAAGTTGTTCTGGAGTACTGTAAATATACATCACGGTGAACTGTGGCTTTTATTATAACAAGCTGTTGCATGCAGGCTCGCCTGCTACAAAATTATCCCACAGGAATATAAAATCGGGACAAAACTATCGTATGTGTTAATCCTGGTTATAAACTATCGGTCTACCCAATTTCATCTAAATCCGTCTGTGTTTTTGCGTGAAAATGAACAAACATCCGTACATACAAATTTTCGCCTTTCTAAAATGAGCTGTTAAGTAGTCACAATTAATTCTCGAGTAAGGTCCTTTATAAATAGTAAACAGTTCATTTGACCACAAAACTAACTTAGCTTCATCGTTTCATAATACAGCCACAGGTCCCTCCATACCAGCAGAATAGCCAATTAATTAATTGATAGTGTTGCCAACTTAGTTCCCACATGAAACAAAGAGAAACTTAAGAGAGGTCAAGAGACTCCCCGATGTTGAGGAATTTGGAGCAAAGTGCACAAACTAGAGCATTACCTACTTTAAAATTTTAAGCCAACGACCCAATTGATGCAGGGGCCAAGTAATTTGGCTGATGGTATATGAGTTACAGTTTTAGCACTTAAAATGGAATAAAGCTTGTGACGGATCGGCGTTTTGAGAGATGTGTCAATTTCAATCCGAAAATAAGAATTATTTTTACCCTTTATTTTACATTTTTACTACTTTACATTATTTCTATAAATCTAGAATTCTAAAATAAATTTCAATCCACTTTGTACGTATTGATATTTATTGAAAGCACCATAATGTATACAAATAGCTATTCAAATACATCTTCAAAATATATTGGATCACAAAGTAAATAGGGAAAACATACGAACATGACATTATAATATTTATTGGTTGCTCATTTCTATGTAAATTGTCGTCATACATAAAACCGCGTAATTTAAATTTAAACGGGTTTATTAAACATGTCATATTGTGTGGCAGTTAGTGTTCGGGAGTAATAAAAGGTATAGGGCAGGTAGGAGTAAGCTTTCTATTCATCATACTCATATTATAATACGAAAGTATGTTTGTATGAATATTTTTTACGCAAAACGCCTGGACTAATTTCACTAAAAATAAGTGTCACATAATGAAAGTAATACTTCATAAAAGAAGGGTATTGTTTTTGCAACGAAACTCTACATCCAGGTAGGCGTAGCCTCAAGCAACAACTGCAACTTATAAATGAAGAAATAACTTTGTCTAGCTGTAATGATTTGATAAAACATAAAGTGTTGAGTAAGCTTGAATCCAAAGAAAAGAACTCACAATTTTTTCCCACATGCGACGGGAGGGAATACAGACAAAAACCAGTAACAACATGTCTGCAAAAATAAACAAATACGCTTTAAAGAAGTATCCTTTGACCCCTGCAAAGTATAGGGAAAGGCGATACCAGGCAATCATGAATGTGGTGTGATTGTGATATCTGATCCGCAACCCAAAACTATAAAAACGAAGCGGGATCAGCTGTACAAATACCCCTTTATAGCTGCATGGAGGATTCTGTGTTATATGGAGATGTCTTAAATTAACGTATACATGTGTAGGTATCATTGTTTTAGACGCCTAGCATTCAGATTTGTATGTGATATGGTAAGGTGGGAAAGTGATTTGATTTTGGTGATAAAGCTCAGGAAATCTTCTGATTCGTAGTTTTGAGCTCCTTGATGTTAAAATACATAAATTAATAATATTTCAAATAAGACTTCATATAAAAATTACTAACTTCTAACTACTAACATACTGAAATTTATGAGCCCAAACTATTTAACGTTAACTAAAAAAAAATAACAAAATCTATTCGTACAGCCCGAAGTTCTGAGGTAACAAGAAAAAACGAACAATTAAAGAACCCCCTTTATATTTAAAGTCGGTTGATAATATTGTCACAAATACTGCTAGTGACTGCCGTGATCTAATAACTCCGATTTCCCATTACGGAAGTACGGATCCCATAAGCCATAAACATATAGAAATATCAAGTATTTTCCGCGTAGTAAATCCGGCCAAATGAAAAGTGTCGCGTTTTATATTTCAAGCGGAAAGCCGTGCAATAAAGTATGTTAGCGATTTGAGTAGAATATGCATTTAGAGGCACGACAGCTATAAATTCAGGGGCAGCGAATGAATGAGCATCCGTTGCCGCAACATTTTGTGGGCCGTTGTAGCCGCTAGCATTCGTGAGATATGGACTCGGAACATGAAACGAAAACTTTAGAAAAACTGCCCATTTTGTTGACTCATATCAAGTGTGATATTAACCCGTCAGCGTTTGCTAAATATAGTGTGAAATTTTAGTGAGCGAACCTCTGTGATTTGTAGGACAAGATAAGTTGTTTTTGACCTTTTCCCACCGCGAATAAACGCGATGGCATTTTTTTTCTGTCATCTGAAAGCAGCCAATATTATCTTAATATATATAAATCTCGTGTCACAATGTTTGTCCTAAATGAACTCCTAAACAACTTAACCGATTATAATAAAATTCGCACACCATGTGCAGTTCGATCCAACTTGAGAGATAGGATAGTTTAAATCTCAAGTTATAGTCGCGATTTTTTCTAACCACGCGGACGAAGTCGCGGGCAACAGCTAGTTCCTTAAATAAATTTTGTTTTTGGTAAATCAGAATATCGTTGCAAATGTTAGGAGAGGTAATATTATATTAATTGTATATTAATTAATACTTACATTAAATTATAAATACAGCAATTAATTATATATTAATTGCTGTAATTGGTTTTTCATCGTTGTAATTGATTAAAATAAATAAATAAAATAAATATATGCTTAAATAATTATCTGTATGTTGCATTATCAAATTAATTACTAAATACCATTGTGCACAGGCCTAGAAGTACACGTTTTCGTATTCAGCTACCTAGACAAACTCCGGACAAAAAATACCTTCCCGTTAAACTTTTAAATTTATAAGTACGTTACTTGTTATTTAACTTCACAGTGCCATCGTTTGTGAAGCACTGAGAAAGTTCGAAAGTTTCTTTTATTTGTACATAATACGATTTAATGTTACCTCGCCTTTCATCGACAAGAAGCTTTGAACATATCAAAACGTATTTTCAGTGAACAAACTTCAAGTTAGTTATTGAAAAGTTTATGTGAATGAAAGGAAAAATATTCCGATGGAAAAGTTTGGAATATTTTGTGTATTTAATTGGTAGCACAGCTCTTGACTACCTGAATGATGGGGAATTCTTTGCGTGTTTAACTTATCTATATCCTGTGATATTATTTTATTTTTGTGGTAATGTTCGTCCGGAGAAAGAGTATGAGGTCTGGAGACATCTTGAATTTGGCTGGGTCCAGTTGTGGCATTTTTGATTCCATCAATTAAGACGAGTAAGTCCATCGCACACAGACAAACAGGCAATTAAAAAAAGGTATGCTTGCCTTTGGGAACCTTCTCATTCTTAAAAAATACATTCCGTGTTTAGATTGTACTTTTCTGCGATTTAATTAGTAATTTTATGATTCGAGCCAATTATTCGCTCGAATCAGCTATATTCAACTTAATTGAGCAGAAACGAAGCAACGAAGTCGCTGATAATAGCTAGTAAAAATAGTAAAATTTTGTCTCTAGGTATCATAGTCATTTCACACGGTACTTTCAGAAAAAGCCCATTCTGTCAAATCCGACCTTCAACGTCGTGGCGGATGTGATATTGATCGTTGTTTTTCATATACTTTTAGTGACGAAGTGTTTCTCAAGGAATCTCCGATACATACCTACTTCTAAAACAAAGTTAAGTAGGAAGACCGGTATTCTAGCAACAAATAAAATATTTTGTATATGAAACCGTTAAATTAAATTTTAAGTCTAATTCTCCGCTTTCAGTGTTAGTGCTCAGCTCTTATATTTTAAAATAAATAATAATCTCACTTTTGCAGCATAAATGCTACTAAAAAAGGGGTAGAATTTCACAAACTTTCTGACCGTAGTTCTATTTTATTAGGCTTTTCATTTACTTTTATAGTCATTTTATTTTTGTTACTTTGCCAGTATTTTATGATAAATGTTTACATAAAAACTTGATCGTCTAAAATAAGTTGGTCTTAAAGTTTTAAATATACAATATATTATACCTAATTAGACTAACATTTATATGAAAAATATTCTAAATATCAACGCCGTACAATATCGCTTGCTAGAATCCCTTAATACCAAATTGTGACTAGTTAGCGGATGAGTGGAAGGTGATCCTGCCTGAATGCTTGGCGTAGTGTATGATTGAGTGACGTTTTATGTTTTATTATTTAGTTGATTTTTTACAATGTTCTTTAGTAATGTAAGTGGTTCTTTCGTACTTTTAAATAAATAGTAACGCGCTTATGTATGACTGCATCTTGCAGCGCGCGATGATTTTACTTTCAGTAGGAATGCCGGGATAAAATGCAGCCTTGGAGCAACCAGATCAAAATCAAATTACCAAAAAACCACTGCGCACATATTTCATTATTTTCTTTATTACTAGTATTGGGGTGAGAGCGAGACAGACAGAGATACTTTCGCATTTATAATTTTACTATGGATTTATGAATAATTTCATGTCAACATCGGTCAGTTACCGCTAACTCACCAGCCTAATGTAAAACAAAGGCTGTTCTCCTAATGCCTTATATCGCAGTAATTGCCAGAGTGCGGGAACAAAGATCAAGTATCATTATTTCTTACCCATTACGTAATTACAACGAATTGCTGTCTCTAAATTTTAAATTGCATAGTGATTATGTAGTCCACTTCAGAATAATCAAAAACTCATTCATGTTTGTGATTTGAAGGCTAGCCAATTATAACAATAGAAAATGTCTCAATTTCTTAATAATAAAGCTTTCGTCATATCTTTTAAGAGTTGTGGTCATTAGTAATGAAAAAACAAGACATTTAAACATTTGCTACGAACTTATTCATCTCTCTCATTTATCGGGGTAGGTATTGATTTTCGTGCGTGCATATTTTCTAGAGCCATATAAGTTATTTAAAGGACCATCGATATTCAGGGTATATCACGACCATTCTTCCCCTAAATTAAGTTTTGTTCTGCATTTCAAAATGTCTTCGTCTTTCATACCCGGAACGCCCGGTCAACGGTCTGTTTTTTTTGGATCCCTCAAATATTCGGTCCACGCTGGGATCAAATCCTTTCCACAAAAGGCCAATCACTTAGCTATGCGGGCATCAGGACGGGAGATTGAACGTTCCATCGTCTGTTGTTTATGTACTAGGTTCAAAGTAACTGTTTGACGTGACATTTTTTTAGGAATTTGGATCTACTTGGTTAAAGAATAAAACCTTTTTAGTAAAATAAAATCCTCTGAAAGATAAAATCGATCTGTTAAGCTGCGTTATCAAGTTGTTTAAACTGATGCACACCGATTTTTGGAGATATGTGAGTTTAATTGAACAAAACAATTTAAAACAATAACAATAAGTTTCCAATCTACTGTTTTGTTGAAGCTTAGCAAACACTAAGTCATTTACGGTTTGTGCGTGATTATTTTGTTTCATTCAACCAAACTCTAATCTGTTGAAGAGACAGTATTCAAATTCAAGATTTACTATAGCGCTTAGTTCACCAACTCATATTGATCCTAATGCATCAACTAGTTCAGTCTCCGCGTTATATAGGCAATATCTAAATCCTTCTCCGTGCAAACATAATTTCGATGATGTAATTAAATTATGTACGCTTGGGTGGCCAGCTTCGAACTATGGTAACGCCGACGGATATTTACGTACGCCGCTAGTTCGCGCAATCACATTGACCTAAATTGTATGATCCAATATTATAGGCCGCTTTCTGTCTGTAATTTAAAACTTTTTCTTAAACGGCTTTGCCCATAACTTTGTACGACTGCAGCTGGATAACGAAAAACAGATGATATAACTTTAAATAAATGTTAAGATCTTTATAATTTTATTTAGCCGCATTGTTGTAACAAAATTAAACTTATTGATGGTAATAAATTAATTTTGATTTTTACGATATGTTGATACTGAATTGTTTACAATAGTGACAGTGTTCTAAAACCTTATTAACTAACTAAGGTTAATAAGGTTTGAGAATGAGAGTTGTTTAATGTAGGTTTTTAAAGACTTAGAAACGTTTTGAGCTTTCCATAAATACTAGTAGTTTTAAGCCCAACAGACAAACACACATGATCACGCATTCATAACATTAGTACGAGTCTGAAAAGTTTACTAACATCTGTAATAACATTAGAAATAACTTTATAGATATGAAAACTATTTACGTTCAAATATGCCATTAGTGAAATGAATGGAGTTGAAAACGATGTTTAACATATGTATGAAACAAATAGATATTGTTTATAGACCTATTTAAATGGAAAGCTTGATACAATGTTTCAGATCTTTAGTGAATGTTATGCAATGCTTAATGCAGCTTGTATTCAATTTCGTTGACGTGTTTATGGGGTTGAATGTATAGTTAATGTAACTGTTTTCAACCGACTTCGAAAAGGAGGAGGGTCGCTTCCTATTTATACTGTTTCCTTAGATTTTAGGATTGGATAAACAATTTTATCACATAACTAGCTGTTGCTCGCGACTTCGTCCCCGTGGGTAGAAGATATAAGTTATGATTTATACCTACCCTGTTTTTTTTCACATTTTCCATTGTATCTTCGCTCCTATTAGTCGCAGTGATGGTTTATAGCCTAAAGCCTTCCTCGATGAATGGTCTATTCAACACAAAAGGAATTTTTGGAATTTGGACCAGTAGTTCGTGAGATTAGCGCGTTCAAGCAAACAAACAATCAAATTCTTCAGCTTTATATATTGGTATAGATATAAATATAAAAAAGATATCATTATTTTTTCATTTAACTGTTGATGCCTCACATGCGGTGGTTTATTTAAGGCTGATTATGATGATCCACCTGAGGTCTGTGGGCGGTTGAAACAGTTGTAGGCTATTGAGACAACGTCGTTGACTGTCGCAGATTGTCTTTTGTTTATCCCTCGCGTTCTGTCGGTCACACACTTCACCCAGTCACAACTAGGACTTTGACCTTCATGATGAGCAATAGCATTAAAATCAGTTTACCTACGATAAATATATACGTTTAAAATCCCATTTTTTTGTTTATATTCCTTGCCCTTCGAGGTTCGAATTTTTAGAAGTTACCGCCCTTTATAGAAGTTTATAAAATGAATCTGTTTCAGTATCGGCAACTTTCTCAGTAGCGACGGATAACCTGAAGGTTACGTCAGTCAGCTGTAAATGCATCGAAACTGGGTTAACCTGTTCTGAGCTATTTTAAGGTGTACGTAAATTGGTTTTCAATAGTCTTCATGCGTATGAGTCTACTAAACAATAGTACCAAAAATGTATCAGAAATAAATGTTTTTGAAGTAATAGTACGTAGGTAACTTCCCTTTTCTTACCGGAAAAACCAATCATTTTTAAGAAAGTTTAATGTCGTAACAACATCAACAAAAAATATTAAAAAGTACAGTCGTTTGGTTGCAAAAGTAAATGAATTTGTGTCCTACACAGTAACAAATAGATAATTTAATAATTCTTTCGCAAAAAAACAAACTCTTTATTCTCAAGCCAAAGAAATAGCGCAGCCCAACCCTGCTTCGAATTTAAAAATTTACTAGTTGGCTTTGGTTTGGAATTACTCCCTTCAGGATATCTTACCCGAGACCCGAAGTTAACAACTGTAAGGAAAATATACGATTCATTGAATTGTCATAGAGAACACAGACCGCATTGATTTCAAGAAAACCTACAAAACTTAAGAGACAGTAAGCAGAAGCTTCTGGCAAACATTTAATGAATGACAAAAAAACACAAAGGGACACGTAGAAAATGCTTTGTTGAGAAAAGAAAATTTCGCTTCAAATGTACCAAGCGTTAAAATATTAGAATAATATCTCACAAGTGTATAATCAAAAAGGTGTGTTAAAAAGATTTTTCTCCAAAACATTGTACCTATAAACAAGAATACCTCACCTAATTATTTATTAAGCGGTTCATTCTAACTCCACGAGACCTTGTAGGTACTTGTTACAATCGTAAAATTAACACTGAAATACGAAATGTTTCTCTAATAACCTTAAATATGAACACGTAGAGGGATAAACCTACTCCCTTAATAGCAGACCCTTTAGAAAATCACTAGGTGAGCCATTCGAACTAATAAAATACGAAATACTTGGACACTCCTAATTCTTTCCAACAAAAATTGAAAATAAATTTTAACACCCCGTCTTAAAGTTGAAATTGGGTTGTGATTGCAATAGCTAGGGTTCGTTCTGTGGTCCAGGATAAGGGTCAATTTAATTAATTACGGTAACCGCGACATGCGCCCTATTAAACCTTTGTTTTCCGTGGTATTATTTCACTTTCTGCGATTGTTGCCTGATTTTTTCTTATTCTTTTACACGTTCTCTTTGACGTTCCAATTTCAAAAAACCTTTTTTTTTAAAGTACCAATACTTGCTTTTTCAGTCACGTAGTTAGAATCACCGAAGTCTACAAATACTTTTTGGTACCTAACCTCTTTTAATAAAGTCTCTGGCACATAATTATTATATTTCATACGTTGCCTTCGACGAAGCTACAAACACGCCAAAATTCCCCGTTAAACATTTTGTTTTACGAAGGTGTATTATGTCAGTCAAACCCCGATGCTTGTCAAACGCCGTAAAACAACGTTTTCATTAAGAAAACAATATGACGTTCATTAATCATATTTTACATATACTGGTGTTGTTACCGAACGATTAGAGAAAATCGACCTTAGTTACTTACAAATAAGATTGCTATACGTGTAGTTGATTTTACTTATATTATTATTAATGGACTGCAAGCTTAAACATTGATCGGATCAGAATAATGCTTTTACAAAGATCTCAGTTCCAAAACGTCGGGAAAAACAAGTGAAAATCTCTGTTGGGAAATTTTCTCCATTTAATACAATTCTTCCAACATTTTTCAGTTAATTATGTAGTGAGGAAGTTTTAAAACGTAGAGAAACTTTGTTTAATGCTTTAATCAGATTCTATTTATAATGTCTTACAAATAGGTCAGGTCAAAGAGGAAGCCGCGTATGATTTCATTGCTTGCACATTTTATGTTTATAATTAAAGATTGTATATTAATAAATACTAATGTAATAACGTAAGTTGGAGTTAATTAATGATTTATTATTGGCCTATAAATTATTAATAAGTAGCAAAACATCGGCATTATCATTTATTTCTGTTTTGGTTACTATCTTGAAAGCAGGGGTCTGGAATCAGTTTTTGACTTGGTATTTTTTTTATTTTTGTTTTTGAAGTTTTTTGAGCATAATCGAAACTCAAATTTTCTATCAGTATTTGCAACCTGCAACTTCTACCTACTATCAACTTATATTTATTTATTATAAATGTTTATCAACAATATAAACGGGCTATTAAACATGGCGGTCAATATTAGCTCAGACTGTAATTTTCGTTTCAACGCCGGCTGGCCTGAATCTTAATTAATCCTAACTTCCATTAAAAATGCTAAAATGAAAATAAGGGATTATTTCATTTTTTTTGAAGATAAGGTAAGGGTTAATGATGTTGCTGTAGTTTTAAAGTTAGTATTCAATGAAGTCAAATTAGTACAGGTATTCTTTGAGTTTCATTGATTGCCTTCGATGGAAGGAATTTGATCTTATTGTACTGTAGTAACTATAAATACTTTGGAGCGGTAAACTATGATTATTGTAGAGCATCAATCGTTTTATAAGGATAATTAGACTAACCATCCATTCATAAAGGTTTAAGGCAGAGTTATATAAATTGAACTTTTGATAAGGATGCTGGTTTTCTTTATAAAAATATAAAGATAAGCTGAAATAAAACAATTAATAAATGGACCAACCTTACAAATCATACCTCTACAATAGTTCAGTATACACAAATTCTAATTCTATACTTGCGTGGTTGGAAACCTAAATATTTTTTAAATAAATTACATCAGCGTCTACGTAGTCAACTGTTATAAACATTGTGTAATGTTAACGTTATATTTAACCTTCGATTAACCAAATGCATGATGAGTCAGATCGACTGATCTGAGCTGTTAATAGCCCAGTCTTTGTACCCACAGACATACACTTGGCTCACCGAAATCTATTTACAATGATAATGTCCTATCCGTCGATTGTAACTGACAGGGGATCTAATTTCAAGTATTCAATTAGATTTCAACAATTTTATTTGATGTTTTTATGTAATTATAGATTAACTAACTGTTGCCCGCGACTTGGTCCACGTGGTTAGAAGAAATTCCGACTATAACTTGAGATTTAAACTATCACCTAACTATATCCTATCTCTCAAGTTGGATCGAACTGCACATGGTGTGCGAATTTTATTATAATCGGTTAAGTGGTTTAGGAGTCCATTGAGGACAAACATTGTGACACGAGATTTATATATATTAAGATTTTAGTATTTTAAAGATAGTGTTCGAATGAGTACTAAAAATAATTGACACAGTTATGGCTACACTAGCTGCTACCAGCGACTAAGATCACTGTCATTAAAAACTATCCTGTGCTAACCAGATCAACAAAATTTCATCCTAATAGTCCAAGTTAAACATCCATCCTTACGTCAATACCATCAGCGGGGTGAATACAGATTCATATTGCTTCAAAGCCTAACCCGAGAAAGCGTACTGATTAATGTTTAATGGATCTCTATAGGCCAGGCTGGTATAAGACCCAAGTTTTTTTTGTAAAAAATGAAGTCCCGCTCTTAGATATTAAATTCTTGTGAGTGTTGGACAAGCATTCGTGGTTCACAAATACTTGTCCTACGCAAGGATCGAACTACAGGCACATCACACAGTAGCCCAGTTAGTTTAGCGTTTCTCTACCAGTCGGCTATTTAAGCAGCCCTTTTTTTTTATTCCCGCTGCTGAGCAATGGCCTCCCCCTTTCTCTTCCAATCTTCTCTATCCTTTGCGATTTCCAGCAGTCTAATTTAATTATATATTATTGTAATAACACCACGAAATTGACCACGAAAAGCCATCAAATCATTGATAATGAATAGTGACAGTCTCATTCCAATGTTTATGTTATTATGCGGTGAGCGCTCATGAGAGGTCTGTAGGTGACACGAGAACAGCTGACGAGCATTCACACGTCGACACCAGTTCCGACGAACATTCAGTGTAGGTGTCAGGCGAATGAATGAATGAACTTCATTTTGTAACTTTTGTTCGAAAATGATACTTCCAACACATATCGAGTTATGGAGATATTTTTTGTTTTTCATTTGCGGTTTGTTGGCATCTTTATCTTAATCTATTATTTATTAATCTACCTATGATTAATAATTTGTTCCATTATGTATCTATGACGAAATTATTGTTTTTGAGGAGAGAATATATAAGGTCAATTGTTGTGAAGTTGTAAATAAATATGGATTTTCTTAGCTGTTGACCTGTTCGAATGCATTGGATTTACGCTCAAAAATATAAAAGATTGCACTGAGAATTTTCTTCGGGGGGACTCGAGGAATCATTTGATGATTTCCCATACGAATAAAGCATGTAGCTTTATTTAGTTGGAACTACATTTAAAAAACATCTAAATATAAACAATATAGGTGACATAATAATTCTATTACGGATACTAAAATGTATTTCAGTAGAAGACACGGTACTTACTAATACAAAGACGATATCTCGGTAACTTATCGAATATAACCCGTGATTCCGTTGCTTAACTTTTCGCACGTGTAATCTGAAATAGTAGGCACATGGTAAATAACAAATGGCATATTTACTGTTATTGTTTTGTTGTGGTATATAATAATAGTCGTCTATACATGCCTCTTACCAGAAAAGGAAGGTCTGAGCATTCATCAGCACGCTAGCTCACTGCTCTCCTGGTTCCAGTAGATATCCAATGTTTGAAATCCAGGTTTCCTTATGATTCTTTTTTTTCACTGTTTTTTCTTTGAAAACGGGACTTCTTTTGCGTTAAAACCTGCAGCAATCGCCTTTTTTTGTTAGCTTTCGCTAAAACTGATTTCAACAATTAAAAGTGTAGAAAAAAAAAACAGACGAATAGGCAGCGATGCCTTGGAAATAGGCTTTGGGTATGGAAAGAAACATAACACAACAAACCATTCCAATTTAAACTGAATTCAGCATTCAGTATTCTAAATCATACGGTTTCCATTCCAAATTAATTTCGCCAGCCTTTAAGTGCACGCGTGGCGTGTCATTATAATTGTGGGGGCCATGTTTATGCATGTGTCAAGCGGCCGGTACCCCGTCGGACAGCCACCGGACCACCGGACCACCGGACCACCGTACCGGACCACCGGCGAACAAACCGCAACGTTTCAGTTAGATCCCATTTGATACGATGCGGTTGTATTCGTGCACATGTGCAAATGTTAGATACGAAAACGCGTATTTGTTGCGGGACGCATAATTGGAAAATTTTTATTTTTCGTTTTGTTATTCACCTATGGTGCATAGGTTTTTATTGACAACCTATTGCGTTAAAGGGAGGTTTTTCGGTAGCCGTGGCAGTAAACATTGCATGGTAAGTTTTTAGAATAGTTTAACACAATCCAAATAAAAGAATAATTTTAGCGAAATTATTCTTTATACTTTTCTCAAATACCTTTATGTTACTTAACAGAATATTATGGAATAGAACGATTATTTATTCTCAAGAATTTAAAGCGTGTAGTACTAGTCAAACTAAACAATGAATACTTATACAATAGACGAAGCTTTAACTCTAGACCGCTACCATAATCATACCATTTCTGAAACACGATTAAAAATAAATTGAAAAGTGAATCATACATCTTCGTACAGTCGAAAACACACCAACCTCAAAATTATAAACTACAATCTTTATTTCAAGACTTTAAAGTTGTTTTTGCCCATTCGCTGTTACGAAAGTCTTGCAGCCGACTATATACGACCTTCATTGTAGTGTGCATCATGGTCTGAAAATAATTCGTTCATTACACACTGACCTCGCTTTAAATAAAATTACGTTTAGTTTACGACCCCGCTCTTTACCTAGTTACGTTCTCCACTGTAAATTATTGCAGGCTATACTATTTCAGGAGTAAATATTACGCAATATTTTATGTTCAGTGTCTCTGCACCAAAGGTTATAATTGAACAAGGTTGTTTAGTTTAGTTACAATTTAAGAAAATTGTGTGAAAGAGGAAAAGGGAGACAATTTTGGTAATTTAAAAAAATGTATACAAAGGCTATTGGTTAGTACTAAAATATCCTTATTTATATGTAGATCTTCAAACGTATATTCATCACCAATAAATCAATTCAAGAATCCGGATATAAATTAGAAGAGTTTCAGTTTATCTCTCCACCCGACACTAATACTTAAGCAAGTTAATCGATTCACATTTATATTTCAAGCTTCATGTTACAACATCTGCCGCCTGACAACTACAGATTATTTTATGAACTTCTTTATGAGGCATTTAAACGATCTCCAGAACTGTTCGTAAAACTAAATATAAACTAACCGCCCAAGTGTTAGAAGTGATTAAGTGGGAAACCGTGCGATACGTGTATCTTATTCCAATATCGGAAGCCCGCAACTGCGGCCGCCGACCCTAACACTGTAATTACTCACTTTCTAACTACCGCATCAAGTAATTAGCCCCGTCAATCAACATCTAAGCACATATTCCCAAGTCCAACAGAACTCTATCAATACAAACTCGTTACAATCAATTTATTGTATTTGTTGCAGGCTCAAACCCCAACGCTCAAACTTCAAGCGAAAATTGACTGAACATAACGAAATTGTGATATAAAATGTCTACGGGCTTCCAGTTTACGCTTTAATATTTTGTACGACATGAAGAGAACTTGGCAATCCATTGACAGTTAATGTTGGGAGTGAAGTCGTGTATTGTGAATTCGTGAGGCAATGGAATGAAAAGAAGGCAATGACGGCGAGGGAGGTGGAGTTGACAGGCGGCGCGCCGTGGGGCTTCCGCATGCACGGCGGCACCGATCAAAATCAACCACTCAGGATCTCGAGGGTACGTTCAAAATGCTTTCTACATTTAATGCTCGCAGAACACACTTTAACGCGAGCGAGCGCGACGTTTACACAATCCATGTTCGCGAAATATTATACAATGCTGTGGGTTTCTTGCCAATGTAACAGCACATATGGCTCCAGTTCCGTAAATTATTACTAAACCAGTGCCGACTGTTCCATATATTCAGTTTTTATAACATCCGCTGAACCCTTTACTATAAAACGGATTGCGTCATCAGAACTACGTTCCACAATCCTGAGATAAACACTGGTAAACGATATCAATTGGTGCGAAATGAGTCTTCAATAATAAAGAGGTTTGCATTGAGCGCTCAAACAAATAAGAGTGATTTATATTTCTTCAAACTCTTCAGCTAGGATCAGATTACGCAATTAAAGTTCGTTGTAAATGGAGAAACAACTGGTTCTCGTCGAAAGCACTTTGTTTGTGGGAACTCGCCACGATTTATCAAGAGAATTGTATTGTTGGAACAGAACTAACTGTTATATTACTTGGTTTTGTTGAGTGCTAGTTCTCTGCTGGAAGATAATGATTTGGTACATTACTGAATTAATGTCCGAGAAACAATCTGCACCTGTTGAGTTTTGTGTTGTATGCAGTATGAAACTATGTTCGTTACCCGGAATTTGTATTAAATATGTCTGATAAAAGGCCAGCAGTTGGTAATTCAAGGCCGATGATAATGATGATTATCTATATCTATACTAATATATAAAGCTGAAGAGTTTGTTTGTTTGTTTGAACGCGCTAATCTCAGGAACTACTGGTCCAAATTGAAAAATTCTTTTTGTGTTGAATAGATCATTCATCGAGGAAGGCTTTAGGCTATAAACATAAATATAAATATACCTTCTTATTATAAGCACTTTCTATTTCTCATGACTCTTCTAAACATTTTCCTAGATTTCCTACTTCTACAATTGTAGTATTTGCGTCAATGGCCTTATGTTACATATTTACATTGTAAATATTACTTTTTACCTTACATTTTCGTTATTTTTCCAGCGCTACAGCGACTCTCTTGAACGTACTCTCAATGTAAGTAAGATTGTGTACCAAATTGTGTTTGTTCACCAAACAATAATCAATCACGTCACTAACGAGAATGATATCTTAATAAAATTTTGTTTTGTTTACTCTGTGATAACGGAATTTATATTATTTTTCTAATTTATACTGAAAATACTTTTATCTAACCGTGAAATACTAATTATCGTTGCTTTGTTTGCCTGCTGTTTTGATATTAACATTTTGATGCCTTTGATTCGAATTCCGTTGTTTGTAATAAGAATAACACATCCAATTGTTTTAAAACCTGTCTTCCATTGAACAATATTCAATCTTTTTGCACATTTATAGATTGTCCTTCTGAATGTTACAAAATATCATTATTTTGCTATTTATGATGAATACAACCTGTACTCAGAGTTAAGAGCTTTTTAATGATATTTCCTGTAGGAAATTCTTCAATTAGCATTTTCGTTCGTATCGGCCGATCAAAGCATGTCTCTTACTATGTAAAGACCTCTTGCAATACAATGCTAAAATACCTGAAGAATATCATTACGTAAGAGGTATTTTTTTTCTTATAAGATAGTACGGTGGAGTAGCTTGGGCTAGGTCCGTTAGAAAGTTTGCTCCTGGTTAAATTCGGTACTTAGGTAAAGTCGCTGACTGGAAACTAACAAGATACAGTAGTTTCTGGTGAAATAATGTATTGGCACACCTTAATGTAGTAGACTGATAAAGACTTCTGTGTAGTTGGGAAACGGCTTGAGAAGTTGTGTTATGTTACAATAGAGGCAAGGGCTATTTTGTCATATATTTTCTAGGAAATTTCTGCTGAAGAAAAAACATAACATACGAATAAAAAAATACAAAATGTTATCATGTAGTGGCATGTAAAATAAATAGTAGCCTATTATAAAACCTACTAAATATGCAGATAAAATTTCATTAAAATCAAGTCGAGAAGTTTCGGAGGACTATGGTAACCAAAAACTGACCGAGAATTCTTAAAATAATGACCATCGTTAAAAACAAAACACAATTCTATTTATGACCACCTTCGAATATTAAACAGTTTATTGCATTCCAATATGAAAACAGATGAACAATCTTAGAGCGACATAAAACTTATTTCTATAGTCATATCTTTCACACACCACAAACGTTTTCAAAGGGGAAATCGCAAAGAAAAATGTTTACTGTTTAACCCTAAAATTATTTCCGGGACGAAAACACTTTTATATACAACTTTCGATTTCTTGTTTTCTTCGGTCCTTTTGCCCCGATATCCATGGATAGTAGGACAAATCCCGAGCTTAATGTACAAGATACTATAATCCCATTGTATTGGGCCAAGATTATTATTTGATGGCCGATGAGTAAGATCGCCCTAAATTAAGGGCCTTTTGTAGGGATGTTTATTGTGTGTAAATAATAGGTTTCTTACGACTTTGTGGGTTTAGGTTCTGGAGATATTGTGCTGCTTTTGTTTTTGTTGTGGAATATTTTATTTTCTACGTTTGTATACATATAGATATGGACATTAGTTATTTAAATAGTAATTATTTCAGTAGCACTTAGGGTTTCATAGAAATGTTTCTGTCCTTGAAAACACAAACTTGAAATAAAAATATTTTTTTTTTTAGTAGAAGTCTCTATTTTTGTACATTAGTAATTATGCAGTGATTTCATTCGTTTATTTCCATTCTCTACAAAATCATAAGTATCCATATCCATTCATAATGATGTTTTTTATGTCCTCACAATCAGAGGTGTCTCAATATATGTCCAAATTCTATGTCACGAGACTAATAAAAGCTTAAGCGATTCTAGGAACGAAAACCATTAAAAAAAAGAGTTTTAAATCGATTCGTTTTCCATATTACAATTGAATCGAAGATTATTCCTCTTAATTCGCTTTAGCCTTCCGTAATGAGTCGCGGTGTCAATTTGTAATATAACCTCATTTTAATTGGCAACTTAAAAGTACGAAGATATTGAGCTTTTCAAACGATAAGTTAATCCGAAAGCATTTGGTTACTAATTGCGCTAAGACCGCGTTCAATACGAAGATTTCTTTTAGTAAATCTTTTGGTATTTTAATTTATTTGATCAATAATAAATGTTAAAGTTGAGAGCAAATATTTCTTATTAAAATGACAAAATATATATCATTGAAAAGGATTCTTATATAGATTCTTTCCAGTAGATATAAGTAACTTTAATATTCTGCTAGACACTTATTTGTTTACTAGCTGTTGCCCGCGACTTCGTCTTCGTGGTTAGAAGATATAAGTTATGATTTATACCTGCCCTGTTTTTTCTACATTTCTCATTGTATCTTCGATCCTATTAGTCGCAGCGTGATGGTGTATAGCCTAAAACCTTCCTCGATGAATGGTCTATTCAACACAAAAAGATTTTTTCAATTTGAACCATTCGTTCCTGAGATTTGATCAAACAAACAAACAATCACACATACAAACTCTTTGGCTTTATATATTAGTGTAGACAAGTAAAAAACGAAAAATGGACGAATAAAACTGTACTACTAAACGGACGGTGAATAAACAAGACACGATCTATAACTAAATTGTATTTACAGTATTTCCTCACCACCAATCATAGCGCTGTGTTAATTAGGAAGTGCATTCATCAAGAGTACTCGAATCGTATGTTCACATGGACTGAACACTAAACAGTCTTGTCTAGGAAATGTGAGCTATTAAGATGTGGTTCCATCCTTGCGTTCAGTTCTATAGAAGCATTAGACTCCTCTAAGAGAGATTTCTGTGAACGCTTAGACAGTATTTGTTGAAGCTTTGTCGCCCACATCAAGTTGAGATTACTAGAGATACATTGGATAGGATGTTACTAAAGAGCAGAAAATCCGCAATTTAATTGAGAAAATAAAATTTGAAATTAAAAGAATAGAAAATGTTAAAAGAAGTAAAATGCTGTCTACCGAACTAAACTATTGGAAAGTAGCTAAAAAACCGTCTTTTAAAGCCAGACATTTTTTTTACAAAGACTTAGCATTTTTTTTATTAAGCTTCTATTTAAATAAAATCATAGGTCATCACTTCGTCACGTATAAAAAAGGTCTGAAAATGTAAGTACTGATACTAATGCGGTAAAAAACACCTGAAAATATAAGCAAGCATAAATGTTCCACAAAAAACACATTTGGAAACTCAGAAAGGTTTTAATTCGACTTGTATTTTGTTTCCCGATAACGCCGCGTTAACGAATGTTCTTTTTTAATGGAAGATAATTTTGCCGCATTGAGTTTGCACTTGGACTTTATTATCAACTGCCAGCACCAATACCGTAATATTTTTTCTGAATATCCGTAATAGGGATGCTGATCGGATAAGTAATTTTTCCTTTGTCCTGCTAACAATTAATCAAAATACAAAGAAAACGATTTTTGTGTGATGTCACTTCCTGTTTTACTTAGCTCTCGCTTTGTGAACTATAAAGCATTTTAAATGAAGACAAAAGTCACGCTTTCGTGAATCATATTAGTGCTTGTTCTTCCTGGGGATCGAACTCGCGACACGTCGCGCACAATGTGTTTGGCGTGACCGTAACCATTCGGCTTTCCGTGTGGTCAAATGTCACTATGTTTTTAAGTTTATTTTTCACTACAACTGACGGCTGTCGTAAATTCGTAACATTTTTATACCAAGTCTTCGTCTATCAATTTTTTTATAAAGATGATCTCATATTCATACCATTGAGCCGTTATGGTAGCATATTTGCAAGCTAAAGACAATTTTATCCTAACCTAGCTCGTTAAAGGGGCAGGAATGTCATTAATCTTTTTAAATGTCGGGCTACGCGTCCAGTTTATGCAAACTAAACTGCATGGTACATTGTTCAAAGTCTCTTGCAGTCCCTTGTTTCCTATAAACTGAAACAGGTAAAGGAATTTTGAGAGACTTTTTAATAGAGCGAAATATTAACAAAATCTTTATGGAGATTTTAATTTTATGCGCTAAAACTGTGTCCTGAAAGTGAACATTGTGAACATTGTGTTACGTTTGAACCGTCCTTTCATGTAAAATACAAAGGTTTTTTAGGGGTCCCTACGCAAAACTTGAAAAAATGACTCTTTATTTAAATTTTCGCTAAACTCTGAAAAAAAAGTCTATCAGTAGGCTGTATCCAGGATAGTTATTTCTCTATCTCGTATTTTTGTTAATAAAAAAATCCTAAAATGAATTAAACTACATTCTTTATTGAGCCGTAGGGATTTTTAGTCCTCATAACATTTATTTCACAAAAAGATTTCTCTTAAAATAAAACTACAGTCAAAATTGATTCTTGCTAGAATGCCGTCATAATTATAAAAGTAAAGGTCTGAAGAGACAAATTCTATCATCATTAAATCTCATTTAAGGAGGCAGAATTATTTATGATAATTTTACTTAATGACAAAAATTCTGTATTCAATAAAATCAAGCGTATAATAAATGTGGGTTGAAAGTCCAACTTAAACTGGCTACAAGTCAAATTTGTAACTTTCCGAACTCGAAAGTTTTCTGAACATTCATGATAATATCATTAAAGATGAAAAATGTCAACCGGAACATATTTTGCGAAAGTAAAAATTGAAGTTTTTTAAAACGATACGGCGATATATTATTTAATGTTCAAAGAGATTTTACATAACTTTTTGAACAGCTGAGAAGACGAAACATCATGAGGAATACTGGATCCCAGATATTAGAATCTGAAATCGACAGGCAATAGCGCAAGCGTGGTGATTAATTCCTTCCCTGCATAAATTGAATGAATTTCATCGAAACCGGTCGAGTCGCGAAGGGGTAACAAACACGTACTTTCAATTTATCATAGATTTAATAACGTGATTAGCTGAGATGAACTTAATTGCCTAGACAATTTGATAAACTGCTTTTCGTTGCGTTTTAAGTGAATTTGACTGAATACAAAAAGTTCCGATTACAAGTAGTTACGAGAATGTTGCAGATTGATTTGAGCCACAACCTACGCTAAGTGTAATTGGTGAAAGACGAATCAGTGTGGCTATTTTGATTATATGTTTCATACAATATTGGAGTAGAATTAAAAACTCTGTTGTTCTGTTACTACTAGCTAAAATTATACATGTTTGAACAAAATACGATAGCAGTCGTTTGCGTGTTTAAAATATTATTTTTGATTACTCCAAGCTTTTTTTGCTCGAAATTTCAAAGCTGTCTTGAATAGTCTGCTTCAAAATAAAGAGACAGCAATAACTGTAAGAACGAGACTATTCTTCATTTAAAATTACATGCACTTGAAATTCCTTTATAGACTTAATAGAAAAAAGTGTTGCTGTACTTTTTTGGTCAAGAGCATTGTAGAACATCGAAACAAGGCTCTACAAAAGTTACATTACAATCTGCTGGCTAGTTAAATAACGTAGAGCAGACAAACACATAAACATTCAATTCTACACCTATAAATTAATTACATTTGGCCGATTTCCGATGATCTATGATTAGAGATCGGTCCATCTAAGACGTTAACCACGTTGTATATCAATATTACAAGGGAGGTAATTCCCTCGGATTGTCAACATCAATAGATTAACAGAACAATGGTAGTTCAAGGCTTGAGTTAATTTCAGGCTGAAATGGTACTGTTATCTGTATAACGCATACATTGTGATCAAAGGGTGTCGTTGTGGTTGAATGACAAGACAGCCAAGTGACCAAGGTGTTGCGTAACATGGATTGTAGAGTCGTAACGGTGTGTTTTGTAGAGCATAGGTAGAGTTATCTGTCATTGTTAGTGTTGTCTATTATGTATTTAGGGGAAGATACAATCATGCCAGCCTCATCATAATTTAATTTAATAAAAGATTTACACTATTTATGGTTTCAAAACCTTACATACTACTTTATAAAGTAAGATAGATTTTCTTGGTTATCGAAAGAATTTGCATTTTGTTTATTTTTACCTATATGTGCTAATTCTCTTACTTGTTAACTTTTAAACATTAGAAACTTTATCCCCAAGTCATGAAAAAAATCTAACATGTCATTTATCCTAACCCAGCAAAGCAGCAAATATATTTAAACATTTATACAAAGTAAAATCTGCATTTTTTACTCGACTGACGTTGAACCTCTACTCTGATTTCCACCGGGTGACGTTGCAAGTCAGAGGGTAGCCGTCATTACGCAGTGGTGACGCTCACAACCCTTTGTCGCTTGCTCACACGTAAATTATACCTACATAAGTTGAACAGATTACTCGTAGTCGCTAGAAGTCGCATGAAACTTTATATGTGCAAGTTAATGAAAAAAGAAATGTTTCTGTATACTGATGCTGTGAGAAATGGACCAGCCTAATGTTTTTATTTGTAGAGCAGTAGAAATTTTTCAGAAATGAAATTGAACTAGCGTTATATGAAACTGACTTAGAAACCAATACCTAAACACTATATGAACCTACAAATGAATAACCCAATCCTTTCCGATCAATCAGTTTCAATCCGATCGTCTTAGAATTTATTTATACAAAAGTCGTCTCACATTAACTCGTTTGGAATTCTAAGAAATCCCTTTCTCAGTCTCAATATAATAGAGTTCTATCGAGTCAAAAACATTCCGATACGAGGAATCCATTAGTTTATATCGGTTTATTCCGGTAGCCTTTGACGTTCGCCGAATATAAGGTATGGATGGTAATAGTGCACAAAATATCACGGAATAAGTGAGATAAATTGGGCTTAGCATTCGTGTAGATATGTTGAGTACGATCGTGGATTCGTGAAGCGACGCACGTGCGTCGTGGAGTCACGAGCTTTACGTGCCCCGCATGCCGACACCAAGTTAAGTAACTGCCCAATAACGGTAGACCCTCGATAGGTTTACGACTCATTCTATTTCTGTGCAGATCTTTAACGTTTGAGGAGCCGAGAGGAGTTCTTTTCAATTGGTTCCGTGAATACGCTTCCCGTGGTCAAGACAACGGCGTCTTCTCTGGAATTTGTCGGTTGTGTTTTGTTTTAGCACTCGTTACTCTTCTGTTGAATTATCATAAAGTTACATAACTTATAAAATTAATTTGTGTAAACCAACATTTCGTACTGCTCCAGGGACAATGCAGAAATCTTCATATTTAGTGCGGCAATGCATAAAACTAAAATAACAAAAATATCACATTCATTAAATGACGTGGAAAAAACTCATTCATATCCGTACGCTAACTCAATCTCATAAATTTAAATATTCTATGCAAATCTAAGTTTAAAACGAATAAAGTTGCAGCCGAGTTGAGTGCGGCGGCTCTTGATTTAATTGCACTAACAAGACACCGTTCGCAACTTGCGCATTTAATTATAACAATCCAAAAGACGAAACACTCCTTGTGAAGCGAGTCCCAACTCCAACATGTTCGGGACGCGCTAAGTTTTGCCAAAACCCCTTGCTTCCAATCGTTGTTATCTTTCGTGTTTGCTCAATTAGTTGTAACTTCTGTTTTGTTTTTTTTTCTATTGGATTTATGCAACCCTGTGCGACTTACTTGGAGTATTTTCTAGTGGCAATCTGATTAGCGCATTGATCTGATTTGCATTTCAATGGTAGAAGCATAAAGACTAAGTAAGTGATTTCTGTTGTTTTTTAGAGTTCTGTAAGCAAAGGGTTAAACAGTATGCCGTTTAATCTTCGCTGTCTGTTTGTCAATCCATGTCTGTCCAGGCTTTATCTCATGAACCGTTGTAGCTAGTATAGTTGAAACTTTTATAGATTGTGTATTTGTGTTGCCGCTATAACAACAATTAAAATAATAATCATTTAAGCAATGATTTTATACAGTCATAACTTTGATGGATATCCAAATGTATTTTTCTTTAGGGTTATTTTGCCACAAACTTACGTCAATCAAGTTCCACATGCTTGACCGAACTACTGCACTACTTAATAATTTTAATGGTACAATTTTAACATATTCTTCTCTACGTTACTTCAAAATCAGGCAGTAGACTTCCAACACAAAATGTAACCCCAAAACAATATTCATTCGTTACGAAAAGTTCCAAACAACGAACATAACTCAAGTAACTTCATATCGTAAATAAAATTATTGAGTCGAGCCCTATCTTCGATTTCCATATATTGTAGGTAACTTTTACCTACGTTCGAAGAACTACCATTAATCTGTAACTAAGCTGGAGCATTTCCTACACGGTTAAGCTCTTTGTTTCCGACTTACATGGGCTTCAAACAATGGCTTGCACTTGCAATTTGAATTTCCCCTACACGAGCGACCGCCTTTTCTTTTCCATATTCATCGCTAACTGCAACTGTTCTTGCTAAGTCTTTGTTAGATTCTTTTTGTTTACCAAATCTGTAGCATTTCGTGTGGTTTGTATTGGGTGCGCTGTCTGCTTGATAATTAGAGTCTTATTTTGCTGAACGTCAGGATTAAAACCTCGATTTTTTTAAGGTTTCTGTTTTCCGTTTCTCAAATGTGTTGTTGCTATTTTATTTTTTATCCTTACCAAATTTTATCAACATCTAATATATGGAACTTAATCCATTTTGCAATTTAATAAACTTTTGTGGTAATCTCGTTAAAGAGGTATCGTTTTACCGAAATTCTTGGTGTGCATCTTTGATGGACTCAACTTGAGTGCCATCTCATAAGGAAAGGCGGAAAGCCTAAAATTTATATTAATTTGCCAACGATTGGAATTCTGCTTCCAACAATGAAAATATACAAGATTCATTATTTCACGCTTTCGTAGATTTGACCTCAATTTAATTAACAACATACGTAAATATTATTCTCGCATTTAAATAATAGAACACACACGAAGTATCGAAAGTAGTTATACCTAATATTAATTCATTAAAAGTAATTTGAAATATTAACTTGTAACCTAATCTCTCGATATTTCCATACAATGTAAGCTCAAGTTCATTGCCCTATCGAGTACACAGTGTTTAGCACGAGCGTTTGACTAAGTCCGAAGTACTCCGAAGCTCCGTCGCTCCTCGATAAGATTAATATTCTAGGCGTGTGATGGTCTCCAACACAACAATAGGTGGTGTGTCCACGCGCATGCATTTTCTATAATACCCATATAATGTTTCGATGAAATTGGTCGGATTGCGTGCTACGTTACCTTAGTATCGTTCACGACTTTCTTGGAGCTTGTCCATTTGAGATATTGCGGCCGCCATATTGCCGAATTAAGGTTTATTTAGCTGGCCACTTTGTTAATTGTGTTCTTTTTTAAATTTTAAATATGTGTTTGATTTTTTATTGTTTGTGGTTGTGTTTTGTTTGAGCAATGACCTTTCTCAACATGGTGTCGCGTGTTGGGGCGTATTAAGTGGTTTTGTGACGCCTAGTGTGAGTGTGTGCGTGTTTGTATGTGTGTGTTAGGGGTAGTCTCCCCCGGAAATGTTGAAGTTCTGTTCACCGGCGGCGAGGCGGAGGGAGCCCAATGCGGTTTGTAACTTTCATGTAGCTTTGTACTGTTCGCTTCCTGATTAGGAAACGGTAAAAATGTACGACGATACTCACTTGTTGGTGTCAGTAACCAAGGGACTCAATTAAAAAGGAGGCAAAAATCACTTTATAGATGAATGTACATATCTTCTGGTTTTGACCAAAAAGTGTTATTTTATCGTATAGATACAAAAAAATACGTCGTCAGTACACACAAAGTTGAACTTCAATTAACAAACATAACTATAATTGAGTGATATATAGGCTTAGCCTAAAAATGAAGTAGGAATCGAAAGCTTAATACTAAACTATTAAGTGACTTAATTATATTGTTTTCTTAAAAATGTGTACATAATTCTAGATACTTATTAAAATTTACTGTCTGTGAAATGTTACGTAACGATTGTAAATTTGATGGCTGACCATTTTTTGTTGATAATAATTTATTGTGACCCCATCAAACAATATAAATTTCAATTATTTATAGAAATTATTCTTTTGCTCAAGATTTTTCGCCAAGAGCAGAATAAAATAATATTGACATAAATTATGACAACAAAATAAAAACAACAACCGGTCTTGAAAATAATGCTACTCTAGCTGATATAGTGAAATTAATGCCTTACAATTTCCACACATTTCATTGACACCTCGTCTCTATATCTCACACAAATAATTGCAAATCGAACTCTACATTCATAACAATACGTCTTTCTTTCCAGGTGAACCCTGGCCGCAAGGCTTCGTTGAGCGGTATTCGGGAAGGGGATGTGATCTCGTCCATCAACGGTCGCCCGACTAAGAGCATGAGCAATGCAGATGCCCACGCCATGCTCAGGTCAGCTGGCCCTGTGCTGCGGCTGGGATTAAACGAGTAAGGACCTAAAAGTTATAAAGATAGAGTTCACTTTTGTAGAGAGGATTCTATTGTTGTTTGAGATAAATTTCCCATTTTAAATCTTTCAATTTTAGTCCAATATAGTGATGCCATATGACAAATCATCTTTAGCGGAAAAAGCCTGAGATTTAGTCATTGATACTCTCACTTAACAATCGGATTGCCATATCCCATTTTCTTACCATCAAATTAGTCATAAACCGAAGCTAAGAACTCGCTTGATTATGTCATCAATATTCGATTTTAGCGCACTTGAGTCCCAACTCGAGTATATTGGCAGACATTCGCTTATTTCCCCAGTTTACCTCACAATTTTTAAGTGGCGCTAAAAACAAATAAAATAATATACCCGTTAACCAGATCAGTTTAGTTCATTATATGACTGCAAATTTAACAGTCTAGTAAGATAAATCAATGATAAAGAATTTTGCCTAACACAAGACATACAAATTAGACCTTATCCCACACATCGTTTTTAGCAAATCTAACCTTTTAACCAGGAAATATTGTTAAAAACTGGTTTATAAGCATTATAATCACCAAAGAGGTTTTCAAACACGCAACAATGAGGTTTATTACGGTAGTCAGCTGTACATTACTAAGTTCCATTCCGTCTACATTTCTGTGACGGACTTCCCAGTCCATGCGATTCAGTGCTATACCGGTACGCGTACTAAGAGCTTGTTAGGCAAGGCCGTAGCCAATGTAGAAGTGAGAGAGAACTACAACACGTAGCCGCATCTCGCTCCCACAAAGACAATAGTTCTAGTTTAGGAGCTTATAGTAGGCATACAGTAATCCGATCAATCCCCAGCGTTTCAGGAATCGAACAGTAGACCGTCTATAGATTAGCAGTGACATAAATTGGACCACTTACGCCTCTGTATGACTAGCAAAATGGATTTGCTTTTAGGAGCACAACTGGATAGACTTCTAGGATTCAGTCTTTGACAGGTTAATTCTCTTTGTAGTGTTACTTCATGTCCTTTTGCAACAGTCGAATTTTGGTTTGACGTATTTTTTTTCCGTTTGTGATAGGATTAGAGTCTTTGACTGAACAAGTATTGGAGTTTTTATTTGTGTAAATTGCAAATAACATGAAGTCCGATTTTATTGAAAGAATCGCAGCAAGAAAAAAAACTACAATTATTTTGAAAAATACTAACAGCTATACTTAGTTAAATAAGTATAATAGTTGTTTCTTCCATTTAACACAACGTAGCACATTATGGAAACCTTTTCTTTGTGTCTTTCTCAAATACAGCTGTAATACATGAACAACAAAATATACAGTATAAAGAAACAAATGAACGTTCATAACAAAGTAAGTAACAAATTAAATCAAGGGAAGAATGTCACCTTTTGTGAAATCGTTATGTTGATGCCACCCACTCTTGGTAAAAGGTTTAGCGTGGGTTAATAAAAGATTAAAGCGAACACCCTAATCGGCTTACCAAAATCAAAATAGAGAATTATAATTAAGGAAATAGTTGATAAAAAATACCTTTATCCTAAGGTATCGATAGTATCAGTTGACACTATTTTTACTGATGAAAAACTACCTAAATATATACTTTCATTTCGTCCGAGCCTTTTCCCAACTATGTTGGGGTCGGCTTCCAGTCTAACCGGATGCAGCTTAGTACTAGTGGTTGTAATTTATTATCCCTTCTAGAACACTGAGCACTCAATATGACATAGATGGTCACCCATCCAATGACCTTAACCTGTGATCGATAAATTTGAGGAGTTGTATTTTAGCCACAAGCTCCTAAATTGTATACTTTTGGAACTCAAATTTGGTCCAAGGCTGTTTAAGATGCGTTTTCTCTTATCTCTACATATCCCTTAGATTCAAATATACGACGTATTGTTCTGAAACCAGGTATTTTAACTACGTGTTTTAATGGCCCATTTCTGACTTAGTACTTTCGTTTCTTACACAGCAACAAATACAAATCTATCTAGTACTGTAAATTTTCGCTTCATAACCTGGTTTTAATCTAAGTTTCCTTGTCTCCAGGGACAGAGAAGTGTCACCGAGAAGAAGATCAATAGGCAAAGGATCCGAGTTGAAAAGTAAGTTTTAATAGACGTTACAATTCTTACTAAGACTTGTAGAGATTTGGACTAATCTTGACGGATTAGGATCCAGTGCTTATTTTTGTTTAGTTGTGGGATTACGAAGATGGATGCCTTGTTAAATATTTAATTTATTCATTTATTTATTGATGTATTTTGACAATTATAATTGTTGTTATGAAATGTTTAGATACAGGTTTTGGAAAGACATTTTCGCGATTTTCTTTTGTTACGAAACGTCGTTGAGATTTTTCAGGACACAAGGTGTTTTTATTAAGCGGGTTTATGATAAAGATATGCTCTATGAGTGAATCGGTATTTTCTTTACATTAATACCACATACAATACGTTTATTATTATACTAAAATACATCTGCTTTTACTTTTCCATACCAAAATTTAATTAATTACGGGGAGTTTGTATTGCAACAACCAAATAGTTTAACAAAAATGTTAATGGTTCCATGAAACTCAAACCAAAATGAACTCGAATTACTAATTAATAATGAATACACAGAATTTTACGAAGGTTACAACTTTCGTCTAAAATTCTCGTCTGTAGTTATTGAAATAAATGTATCATATTTTCTATCGTAGTTTTTTAATATACTGCAACATTAGGTACATTCAGAAACAGTAGAAAAAGATCAAACTTGCCTTTAACGAAGCAAAACAAAAATAAATTCAGGCAGGTTTTTATATTGTGAAGTTTTATTAAACAACGAGTAATTTATAAAAAGCTTCTTAAAATGGTTGTTCTTTCCAGCGATAAATCACTTAATTAACCATATTATTTTTATGCTTCCTTTTGTGGACAACACAATGAAAGCTGACGTTATTATATTAAAGACGAGATGTCCCAGCAAACGTTGTTTTGCCATAGTCAAGAAAAACAAAGCTCTAACGGGTATGAAATGTAGATATCCGATTCTCAGACCTACCGAATATCAAGAATCGGTCGTGCCGTTTTGGAGGAGTTCAATTACTTACACCGTGACACGAGAATTTTATACATAAGACATAAAATGTATGCAGTTTATAAATAAAAGTGTCCATGGAGATCGGTTTAATATATCTAAATCCTCTCCAATTTTCTACAAGCCCATACTTTAACAAGCAACTTATCTAAATAAAAAAGTTAACAATATTATTACTGTAGAATAAAATTTGTTGTTTGTGTTTAAACAAAGTAATTTTAGAGGTACTCATTATGAAGTATAATTATGTGTAGACAATTTGAAACTATAAACCCAAACAAAATATTATTACAAAGCGAAAGCAAACGTGTTTTTAAACCTCGGCCATAAGTAAAATATCAATTTGTTTTCTTCATAAATATAAAATTCTCTTTAGCTTAGCCAAGTGGTATAAGTCATCAAGACAAATCCACTGTGCGTGACGTGGCACGGGTTCGATCCCCGCATTTGACAAGCATTTTAGATATCTACGCAAGCTTGTTCTGAGTTTGAATGTCTTTGTGTATGTGACTTAGAAGTTTAGCAAGACCAGCATTTTATTGATTTGCATAAAAATCTTCCTGCTTACGTCAAATCGTGTTCTGTATTTTGCTATGTAAAACAAATGTTCAATTGTAGACATCGTTTGCAACGTCTGAATTTGCAATGCTCCTTCACTAATTGAGTCAATATCTATTAGGATTACCTTCACAGCATAAACTTGAAGCTATAAACTCGGTATCTTCCTCTGAAAGTTAATGTGGATAGTTAAACTAAGACAAGCAAGAGGAGAGATCTATCTTATTGTTTTACTGTATCGTAGAAGCAGAAGAAAAACTGCAACCCCAAAAATAATCATAATTTTAATTGACACTGACCTGTATGTGTTTGTACATCTGCGTTTGTATGTATAAAGCCTCGTAGCTTTTAACTACAAAAATGATTGTATGGAATATGGCATAATTTCGTAGCAAAAATACATTTTATTTCCTACATACATACTAAAAAGTGGACAGACATACGCAGAAAAAAAATAAACGAAATACATTACGAAAAAAAATACGATCCGTTCAGTCCAGATCTCAAATTTTGATAAATTACAATAAAAGCATAGTTATAAGATGAAACATAAAAAAATCACCTCTTAACAAGCATTAAACCTTCACAAAAGATCCACATCTACCTCCTTAGTACGTCTACCTACTTACTAGCTGAACTAAATGGTGCATTCAAGGTTCGCTCTTCGACGGGATTAGCCGACGACATCGGGAACTTAATGGCAAAACCCTGCTCTCTGACATTTTTACGTATTACCGTTCACATACGGCTTGTATTCGAAAGTCATTGTTTAAACATTCATAGCGGTTTCATTATTTACCGCATAAATGCGTTCCGCATTCGAATTGATGATTTCTGTTAAATAAATACCTTTGAATGGTATTCGCATTGGTTTATGTTAATGTAGAGTACAGGATTTAAGTATTGCAAATTTGTGGATTTAAAGTATATACAACTTCCTACTAGCTGACAGCCTTTTTTCCAAAAAAAGTCGCAGCCAAAAGTCTGCTACCCTGTACTCTCCAGTAACATGAAAATCAAATTTTATCAAAATCAGGTGACGTAATTTGTGATTGCACGTGACTGAAAATATGAATGCTCAGCTCATGTTGAGTGTATTTTTGAAATCATCGGCTCCAACATTCACTTAAACCTGAATTACATATTGAATCTTACGGAACAGAATATCCCAGTCTAGTAACGTATAAAGTAAAAATGATATAGTTGCGAGCATAACAAAAGCAATAAATTTAAAAAATAACTTGTTTACAAGAGAAAATATGAGGTATGTTCGAATCATGAGAGGTGGGATATTTCTCGCGCCTGGAATATTCCCTTTTGTGTTGGAGACATGTATTACTTTATCGCACGTCTGCATATGCAGAGCCCCATTGCAAAGCGAGCGACTTTATCGCTCTTCACTGTTTGCGAGGAAATGTTGAAAGCACTACATCACCAACTCAACTGTATTTCTAGAGGATTAAAGTTCAATCTGAAATAGCAGAGCCCGTTTAAATATATTGACAGGCTGAACTTTATTCTACGTTTGTTTTGTTGTGCTCTTTTTGTTTAATATCAGTTAAGCTAAGTCTATCTTTGCGAGTTTACATTATAACGGATTTATTTGTATTTCAGGACCGTCACAGCTGATTGCTGATATGCAGGGTGGACGAGCAACACCTCAAGCTCCAGTTTACGCTACTATTAGACCTTCTCAGTCACCTCAAAACAGACCGTCACCTTCACCTTTTCGTGGGTCACTGAATTCCTTACCCGCAGCGCTTAACTCAACACCTCTCGTCAAATCAGTTGTTCAAAATGAGGAACCGCTTAGATTCCATCCCACGAATCCATTTTTTACTACTTTACCTTCAAACCATGCAGCTTCGAAGCTACCTGTACCAAATGGAAGAGCCTCTCTCTCCAGTTTAGATAGAAACAAATTCAGAGACAGTTCGTCAAGCATTGACTATTGCTCAGACTTAAAATCGCCTACATTTTTTACGAAAACTCAAGTCGACTCAGGGCCTACAAGTCTTCCATATACATATAACTGTGAGAATACAAATGGATATCTCTCTTACTCAACAACTTCCACTGCCAACGGGAAAACTGAAAACTCTCCAAAAAGGAAAAATGTAGATCAATTCCAAAAACAAAGTCTTCCAAACGACGCACAAAATAGCACAAAAAATCCTTTCGAATCTAAAAGGAATAGTGATCCGTTTGAAAAATATTTGCGACCAGATAGTAAGTTGAATGGAAAATGCGAATACGATGGTAAAACTATGTCAAACTCCATCAGTGATAGCAATTTCCATTCGAGTGAGGAAATTACAAAGCGTTCGACGATCTCAGAACATAAGATCAGTGAGATCGAAGAAATAAAGACTATAAAGAAGATAATACTAAATGGTTGCGACGACCAAACCGATAGTCGTAACGAGGGTAGTTTTAAGACGGAGTTACCGTCACCAAATAAAACTGGTGTTAACGGCTCGGAGTTCCCTCACACGCACTACACAAAGAACATTAGTTTATTGTCGCATCAATCACCGAGAAGCGAACGTGAGGTAGCAACACCGATACAAGATCGGAACGAGTATTACAGTACATTCAATCAGGAAGAAAGGAACTGCAGCTCCACATCTAGGCCACGTGACACGTCTTATCAAGCAAACCCATCAAGTAAGTGTGATATTTTCATTCAAGCTATATTAAGTACTTTTAGAACTAAGTAAATGTTCATTGTACGTCTTCCGTCCGTATAAATCTTCTATCCCCATGCGATGCGATGTATTTTCTTAACACAGAATCGTTAATTTCGATTGTAATTCACATGGAAGGAAAGCTCGTTTCCAACTATACCTTGAATTACAATTTAATTCTGTAGAATCGTTAACCGTGTTGCCTTTGAGCACATTGGCTTCTACCCGAGTACTACATAAATACAAGTTAGGGGCGGATCGTTAAAGGAGCTTATTTTCGATACGGCACAAGTTTATGTTGAGTTTCTTCGTCACGTAACGTAAACTTCAATATGGTCTTGGTATCGCCTTATCGTTTAGTATGCATTTTCAACGTTCCTGATGATAGTGAGAACAATGAAGAATGTCTTGTGTATTTATCGGCAAGTAAAAATTAATAAATGATTAATTGACGATGATAAAATTTGAATCAGAAATAGGGTTAACAGAAAAGTTCAGTTTGTAAAAATGTTATCTGTTTATATATTATATTTTTTTTGTTTACAAATAGCACTGACTAAAAGCTTCCTCCAGCATTCCTTATTATTGATGTTCAAGGCTGAAAACTACTACGTTGAATAGCGTAATTGAACTTACTTTTTATGAAATCGATTAAAAATACCTTATACGCTCGATCACTGTAATATAAATTCAGGAAAAAAAAAACATAATATCAGCTTTCATGGTATCCGTATTCATAAAGCATTATTTAATGTAAGCGATGCCTAGGCAATGGCAAATTATTTCTGTTGATCCCAGCGCGGCAATAAAGGTTTACGGCAATTTCCAGGGAGGCCCGTATATTGCGGAACGAAGCTTAATTTGTGTGACAAAAACATGTCCTGAGCAAGTTATTACACGGAAAAATAATGTACTTAGTCTTCCGAGAAAAGGTTTCTAGTTCATATTAAATAGAAATAAGACTAAGGAGCAAAGGAAAAACGTTTTAGGAAAATTTTGTAAAAGGTTCTTGGAATTTCGTGTTAAGGTTTGTTTTCTTTTAATAGTTATTTTTTTAATTTACTGTTAAAATCATTTTGAGTTATCTTTCGATATGGTATCCTAGTGTCCAAATATTTGTGCCCTGAAATTAATCCCTTTTGAGCAGTAAAATGAGATCTGCATTGCTTTGATATCTTGCCTAAAATCACGATCGAATAACTGGTCTTCCAAAACTTTCACTCAATAAACTGACTAGACTGATAAACAAACAAATTTCTACGGATGAATAAAACCTAGACACAGAACAAATGATCATGCTTGTCATACAACATTTGTCCTGAGTGGGAATCGAACCTCTTTTGTAGCAGTCAGGACCACTAACTACAAGTCCAACAGGCCAGTCAGTTACAGAAATTATTTAATTAAACCTTATGTCACCTCGTTTATGGTTAAACTCATTAATTTGTGGATCAAGACGTTAGGTACGTTATTATAGAAAACGTCACAACTTCACATTTTAGTCAAGTTTTAAACTCGAAAGTTGTGAGTACCACTTTGGAAGTAACTACGGGTTCGCGACGCTTTAAAGAGCCATTGAATTTGTGAAGTATCGTGCACTGAGACTGAACTGCCTTTCAGGATGTTTTATAAAAATATGGGGATTTATGAACTTCGATTTGTGTTTCAAGATAGTTCGTAAACAGAGCAACGTAGATATTGTGTCTAAGTAAAATTCAGGTAGGATGAAAGTAAAACAACTTATAGCAAGATAAGTTACTATATTTTTACGGTTCCGTACCCAAAGAGCAAAACATATCAATGGGTTCCTTTGTCAGTCCTTATGTTGTTCATGTTAGGTATGGCTCCGTTTGCAGTCCGTCTAGGCGTCTGGCGTAGTTCTTGCCTTTTTTTTATAGCTAGTCAGTTCAGATTTTTCTTGTCCCTCTATAACAAAAAGTAATGAGAATTGGGGTTAACTTATATTTGGTATGGCCATAAAGTCGATGGGTGACCAATTTATGTTGCTCTTTCTTATATCTTTAAACTGGGATGCAAAACTCGCAAAAACATAGTGTCGCAAAGCTTGAACTTTTTTCTTCACTTCAACTATTCAGACGAAATGAGATAGAGACCAGACATTATTCTTGTCAGGTTTTTTTCCCTACTATACTTACTAAAAATATAACATCATGACCAAAAATCAACAATTTTAGATTTGTCCTCACCTAAGTTTTGACTTAAAAATCTTTTAGCAAACAGAAAGTCTATTTGAATAGGAACATTATTAAAATATATTCCCCTGTATTTTAAACGTATTTATGATTAAGGCTCCTTTAGGCGGCTTTTCATTTCGCGGGCTGCATATTTGCATTATAACGTTTTCCTGTCCTGTGTTGAATGTCCGCTTCTCCCAGATAAAGGGCGTTAAGGAACAAAGGTAATTTCTGCATTATAATAAATATATCAGCGAAACGACGGAATTAATTTTAAAGGAAGCTTTATTTGTGACTGGTAAATATAAATCCAAGGTAGATAAACAAATTCTCAAAGGTTTTGCTTTCGTTATTAAAAATTGTAAGATCAATATTCATGAGTAACGAATTATTTAATTTATTTTATGAGCAACGATTGAAGAAGTTAAAGTTTATAGTTACTCTTTCCAACCATTGCTTCACTTGATGAGTTTAGAGAACGCCTACACGTAATGTAATAGCAATATTCACGTCGCGGCTTTTGCTGTAACTATTGGTGTAGGCGCTTAATTTACTGTGTTTACTCGTTGTTCTATAGAAGCATCAGTGTACCCAAAATAGACATTGGCCTATTTGTTCAGAACTTTTGTGATTTCTTTTTGGTTTCTTTGGTAGTCTCAGATTATTATAGTTCTTTAGGCCACATCTGGTGACGGAAATTGGGCTTCCTATAAGAAACTTTTATTAACCGCTCTTTTGGAAAATTATCTTTGATGTTATATGATTTACTAATTAGTTATGTTGTCTTAGACTTATTTGTTAAACAGTTACTTTACCTATAAAATTTCTTGTACATTTTAGTTAATGGAGATGCTTATGTTTTGTCAAATCTTCAAAGTTTTAATCACCAAAGTGTTAATTACAGTAATTTAGAAAATTAAATAAATAAAACCTTTTCGATCTTGTTAATCTTCTACTTGTTATTCGTAATTTTAATATTTCCTGTCTAGTTTTCTTGGATAAAAATAATTCAAATTGTTTTGTGTAGGTACGTTGGTTTGAACGGTTAGGGTAAAATTCTGCCCTAAGCAATATATGACAGATCAACCATTATTACATGTCATGCTCATATTACCTAATTAGTTCCAAACATAATGGCCAAGAAAACGATCTAACGTAATTACACACAAAAACGCACATTAAACACAGACCTATTCAGGCATTTACAGTCGATTTGCTTCAGTTTCAGTCTGATTCAGTTAATCGTTTCTATGCTCAGTTTGTCATTGAACAGTCATACGCAGCCCAATTCCGATTAATTACGAGTGAGCAATAAGACGGGCCAAGGTCCCTGGGGCTTGTCGCAGGAGCGGTTTCACGGTCCACAGACCCAACTGGATAGAACATCCTGAATCTCACACAGTTCCGTCGCCGACTTTGCCTAACGTCCTTTAAGACTGCACGCAGAAAAGACGCTCGAAAAAGACAAATTTAAAAAATAATAACATCTTAAATCCTCACGTGATCGATGTGAGTCTTGGTGGGATAGTGTTTTGTCACAATGAACTCGCCCTGTTTCACGGGTAGCCCATACATCTTCCACCCCGTGTCAGAAAATTCGGCTACGGAATCTGAGGACAGTGCGGACTCCGGACGGGAGAAATCCATCGGCGATGGTCCTCAAACGAAGAAATACGCCGATCCGAAATACAGAACTATTAACAAAGTCAGCAAGAAGATTCTAAAAGCTATTGAGAAACTCACTTGTAATATTAAGCTTAAGAAAACGAGGAAAGGCGGTCAGGCGGACCTGGGTTAGTATTATTAGCTACTTAGGCTTTGCTAACCATTGAGCACTTTATTTAAAGTTTGCACATTAATGGTGACACTTTGGCATTGCTAATGTCCTTTATGAAGCCTTAAGGTCGATTTTCTTTAATCGATTATTATTAAGCTCTATCGCAGTAGCCCTTGCTATAAAGCATGACAGGTATCATTGAAAAAATAGAGTTTCATATTCGCTTAAAATAGTCGATATCAATTAAGGGTTTAATAATATTATTAAACTAACTGCGCCCGCGATTTTTTCGCTTGTTAAAGTGCCTTAAAATAAACATTTTTGGACACAAATAAAGCATTATAGTTTTAATAAATAGTATGCTAGATTGCCGTGCACAAACACTCTGAAATTGATTGAAATTGTCACTCTGAAGTGACAATTTAAGTATGTATATGGAGAGGTATTTCATCATCATCGGCCTAGCCTTTTCCCAACTATGTTGGGGTCGGCTACCAGTCCAACCGGTTTCAGCTAAGTACCAGTGTTTTACAAGGAGCGACTGCCTATCTGACCTCCTCAACCCAGTTACCTGGGCAACACGATACCCCTTGGTTAGACTGGCTGTCAGACTTTTTTCAGCTTCTGACTATCTGTAACGACTGTCAAAGATGTAGGAATAACAGCCGGGACCCACAATTTAACGTGCCTTCCGAAGCACGCAGGAACTCGTTATGACAAAGATGGTCACCCATCCACGGACCAACCGCGTCAAGCATAGCTTAACCTGTGATCGAATCACTTATGCGGTTATAGCTTGGCCACGAGCTTATGGAGAGGTATTTACCATCAGTTAAATTGTAAATGGAAACACGAGAAATAATGAATACCACGAATAAGCCATTAGTTGCTATAGGGTTATAATTATATTTATTCATACATCATTATTGTAAAATACCGTCGTTAAATCCAATCCGATCAGGTGTACCGAGAATTGAATGAAGGCTTTAATTACGTATCTCATGTTACTGAAAATCACAATACAGTACAATTTTATATAATTTAATTAATTCAGCAATGACGAGCGATTGTTTGTTTATAACAGATTTGGATATCTGACAAAATGTTTGATGTTATTTCGATTTGTATCAAATTAAAATACTCCGGTTACAAATTCCGGAAAACGTATCATATAACCGTGTGATGATTTAGCGGTATTTTTTAGCACAACTACGACGCTCTACCTGAATATAAATGTAGTGAGTATTTGTACTATTTTTTACTTGTATTGAAATAATTTAAAATCTGGGTTTAACAATTATGTTTATTCTGCATACTTAAACAACAAAAGTGGTAATATTTTTAAACGCTTCTACACGTAATTTACTTCTTTCTTTGAGTTACTCAATACTCAATACTCAATCATTTATTGCATTCCATATGTTACAGAGATGGTAGAAAATAAATAGCAGTTCAATATGGACCCTGTTGGGCAAAAAATATAGTTAGCTGTCCGTCAGTCAGCAACTTTCTTTCATTGCCAAAAAAGTACAAAATGAACATTCATTCCTTTTAAACATCTTAAAAAGGTTTTAAGCCGCACATTGCTTTAATGTATGTAAGAAGAGCAAAGTTCCACAGACTGTAATTGGACCGTGGAGAGTTATCCAGAATTCAACTCTTCCGCCATTACATATAATTAGAAGTTCACTTACTTAGTTTTTGAGTTTTAAACTTTCTCAATAAGATGTTTTACTGTACCTGGAATTATGAAATGGTCGAAATAATTCGTTATAGATGATTATCTAGTGATGTGATAAGAAGTGACTATTGTTTTAAACATAATAAAATTAGGAAAATATTATAAATACTTTTAATTTGTGTATGTGATCATCTAATTTGGAATTTAAATTGTATCTGGATTTATAATAATACCGGTCAAGTAAGAGTCGGATTGTCAATGGGCGTTTCGTACAAATACGCGATAGAAAATCAAACTGGTTGCTACAAATAAATCATAAAAACCTTTGCTATTGATAATAACCTCGATATTGGTTTCCAGTGTTTATTATTATAGCAGCGACAGAAATACACAAATATATCTGTGAATTTTAACTGTCTTGCTATCACAGCTTATCACGGGCGGACGCATAGACAGATACACGAAAAAATTGCGGAGCTTTAGTTATAGAATTCCATCTTTACCTACCCTTGGGATACAAAATCAGTATTCCGAAACACAGAGGAACTCGACAGAGATGGTCCACCATGGACCGGCCTCATCAAGCGTGCTTAACCTCTGATCGATCAACTTGTGCATTTAAAGTTAAGCCACAAGCTCCTCAAATAAAAAATAAAAAGCATCAGATTTAGCAACTGAAGTACCAAAGAATTTTCTGAGGAAACTAATTAATCAAAGTCGGTTTATTATACATATAGGCTCTATATCAAACAAAACCACAATTCCGGTACTTAATATAGATTGAATATGAAATACGTGTCAATTACACCGGAGTTCAGGGGTCAAGCACCTTATTTCCTCGCTGATTAAACGATAATACTAATCAAGCGCTACATGACACCCTAATCAACTTACCTAACAGTTTCAACCTAATAAGACCCTTATTGCAAAGTCATTATAATTCAAAGTCCGTTGCATAGAAGTTCAGCGTGATGGTGTTATTTAGCGCTTAGCTCAATGGGACTTTGCTGTTGGATGAGTGTGTATTACTAAATGTTTCCTGTTTAAATGTTGTTCAATTACGAGTGGATACGGGGTGATATAGCGATAATCGTAAAGCTTGTGAAGAGTTTGTTTCAAACAATCGAGTTTAGTACTTTGAACCTACCACCATTCACTAACGTAATAATATTGTTATTGTGGAAGCGTGACAGCGCGCTACGGTATATATCTCCATCTCTCTTTTACTGACGTAGTGAAATTGCTTTAAGATGTCGTGGTAGGTGCCGCGGTAATGAGCGAGTTTGGGGTGTAATGTGTTACATTCAGTGTGTTTTCAAGGAATTCAGAACATTACCTTTATTTTGAATTGAATTCTTTGTTCAATTAACACTCGGGTTTTATAGCTGAAGGAATTTTACACCAATTGTGATTGTTTTAGATTTTATTTGTTTATTCAGGTTAATATGTAGGTTTAATAGGGATAAAACGATACCTATTGTCATGATTCAAACATTTATTCGGTTATCCCAAAACAAAGTAATCCGCAAATGATTTTTTATGAGCTTTGAAATCAAATCAAAAAAATATGGACTCCATTCAATTTGACTACAATATGACTTGGAAAATTATATCTGTTTTGTAGACTAATTAATTAAAGAACTTTAAATTGTTTTTAAAACTGGTCTCTGTAAGCCATAGACCGGGATATATGGAAGGAAAGGAAACCTTTGCCCTGCGTTGAGGCTCTAATGGCTGACAATAATAAATACTAAATCATTAACACGTTTCTCACTGTGCGTCCTAGTTTGAAACGCAGGATAGCGCATAACATGCACGACACGTACGTGTCCAAAATAAGGCAGAATGTAATCGTACCGATGGCGAATTCAATGTGATGTAGGAATGATTTCCATGTGTATTCAGATCCCTGAAAAATGTATAAATGTATGTGAATTATCCAGAGCAAAAATAGACTTTGACCTTTACTCTAATCAGATAAACAGTAAGGTAATTCTTTTCCTCAAACAATGCTAACGAAGATCAAAAAAGTTTTCGCTAAAAATAAATAATAATTCCCATTTGGTCCAGACTGTTTTCATAACAGGTGGTTTTGTATAACGGCGAACAAAAGGCGAATTGGCTGTGAATATTTACATATATAAACAGATCAAAGTGACAAATAAAATTGTGGCTATTTTCCCCACCAACAAATTTATGACGGCAACAACCGACGCTTAACTTCGGACAGAAATATATCATCTGTGTCAATTTCTACTATTAAGCTATCATGGTTTATGAGATACAGCATGGTGACGAACAGACGAACGAACAGACAATGCACCCTGAGTAATCTTGTTCTGTTTGTTACAATTTAAGAATTGGTCCCTTAAAAAATTTGACGTCAATTCAACTTTTGTTAAAGAATATGAATAATACTACGTAGCGAAGTACTCCTGTCTATTTTAATAAAACAGTGTTACATATCTAATGGTCCGTCCAGAAACATTATAGATTTTTGGCATAGTCCCCGTTTGTTTTGGCTTACATTATTCAAGTTATGACAATTGTTGACACATGAATGTCATATGAGCAAGTTTATTTGAAACATCTGGGTACAGTTTAAATGCGCTACCGCGCACCTTTGCAAGTATTTTGTCTTGAGGATCAAAAGCACCTGAATTAAACCTACTGAACTTATATTAAGTACTAGCAAAGTGAAATCAATTGTATAGATAAGTAGAGGGGTAGACTAAATCGAGTCTTTTAAGCAAAACTGATCCCAAATGACGTATAAAAACCACCATCATATTCACTCAGGGATACTAACCCCTATGTGCACACTATAAACTATCAATGTTCCAAATTTCTAGTAAATTTGTTCAGAGGTTTTGTGTGAAACAGTCACAAACGTCCATCCATCCATACAAATTTTATGCACTTATAATATTAGTAGTATCTAAACCAAATATTCCTATTTGTTCTATTTATTACCATATTTACGACATTTGACTACAAAATATAAAATATGTAGATACCCAATAAAAACATAAATATTTCACTCAAGCCACATGTTGCGAGGATTCTGCTAAGGCGACAATTTGACTGTCCTCTAAACCCTTGGTGTTTTTGAAAGATTTTCGTTCCTAGAACGGTTTTTCCAATATGGCGATAGCGCAATGGAAACATGTTTCTGTGTTGACCATTATTATCAGTAGAGAGAATGATGTTGAATTGTTTAATTGCAGCTGAAACTATTCATTTTTGGTTAGCAACCGTAGTAATAAAATCGACCAAATGTAGGCAAATTTTATTCTTAATGCGAAAAATAGTTAAGAATATCCTCAAGCATCAAGTTACGGTAAATACCATATAATAACTAGTCATAACTATTTCAGAACTTACCAATAATTTTAATATTATTAGCACATACAATGTAACGTTTCCGTGAAAGATCGGAAACACACATCGGTATAAATGGGCTGGTATTTATTTGTATTGGGCCAACGAACTCGGACTATGTTGCAGCTTTGGACGGTTGAACCAAACCTGTTGCGGTTACCAAACGAACATGAATGTCTTGACTGAAATACATGAAGCTTTGCATTCCACATGTATTTCAAACCCTGTACCACGTACTGTTAAAGCAGGTCTGTTAGAATCGTGGAAAAGAGATAGCGCTCTACATTAGCTAGTGATATCTCGCTCTACAAAGCAAAATCCTGCTTCAAAAGCGCATAAGTGTTTAGTGCATCAGATTTTAGTATATAACCTTAATAAAGATCTTTGACGTATGTTTTGCTGAAACATAAAATGTAAAATGTATTTCGCTTAGTATTGCATGTGCCATACTGTTCGTATTAGCAAGTCGTGAGCTCGTATTGTTCGATGTTACATGACTCTATCTAATGGTTAAGATCGGGAATGCAGTGTAGCATGTTGAAGGATACGGTTTGATGTTCCCGATTCTTGCTTTTGGTATTATATAATGCGCTTGAAGATGTGAAATTTCTTCCTTTAGGTTTTTATACCCAAAGGGACTGTCCACCTGTCCTTTTGTCTGTCAATCTGTATCTCAAAAACCGTTGTCGCTAAACAAACAAAAATGTAAAGTTAAAATCCAGGTTAATGGTTGACACGGTCATATAATTTGTTGTATGACCAACCAAAGTGTTTCTTTTCCTTGGCCTTTTTGTACGGAACCGTCTGTTATGAGTCGGACTCACACTTGATGGACAGTTCCATTTTAATTCTATGTTTATACGATGAGACGTTAGGCCATAAAATTGAAAAAATAGTTCCAATATGGAATGCGAAATGCTACGTAAGTAAGTCATTGTAATGATTTACCTGAAAATCATACATTTAAAAGTAACTCTGTTTGCACATAATTATGTATTAATCCTTTTCGATTTAATTTTACTCCAGGTTTATTCATCATAAACGATACTCAGACAAAATATGTTTACGATTACATCATGCTAATATATTGCATGACGTATCACAATATCTAGCTAACTCGTAGACTAAACTAGCAATTTCCTAGAAATAACAGTGTTATGTTATCTTATCAACCTAGTTCAAGGTTCTTGAGATAACGCAGATACTATTGATGACTATAAGTAGTGATTGTTGATCTAAATAAAGTACTTAGTAGTTGATTATTTATATCTTGATTTTTTATGAAATTGTATTAGTTGTGACCTACAGGATTCATTCTTTCTGCTTAGTGAGAGTCCAAGATAACATGCTCTACTTTATAGAGCGATGTTTCTTAAAAACATTTTCAATAGTGACACTTAAAGAGACGGCTTCCCGCACTGAAGTTTAAAAAGCAGCTGTTTTTCTCGACCTTTGTTTTATAAGCCAAAATTTCACCGGGTGGGTTTTAAGACTATCAATTTAACTTAACGTGCATACTCTAAATATTAGCACTGATGGCTCTGAATAAATATTCTAGTTATTCTGCAGGGTTAAAGCCTAATACACTATCATCAAGTTCAAAATCAGTAGTCTGGGTTTTTATAACTATACTAAGAGTAGAATTATAAATTTTACTGTTTCTAGCTCTACTTTTACGCATACTTTTGTTGCCGACCAAAGCTGGAAGGAAGTACCGAATTAAGTTTTAAATCGTCAACAACCAAAACAGTAACGTTTCTGGGCGAATACCCAGCACGACAATAGCATTTCATCAGTGATATACAACTATATTAGTTACCAAAACATAATACACTTGATGTAACCGGATGGCGTACAATGTGTCCTCGTCCTAACTAAAGGTGCGGCTACGCATTGCGTTACCGTGATAGCCATAGTTCCGCCCTTTTGATTGGCCCAGTGTTGACACGCTCCAATGATACCGTACATACGTTTACAATCACGCTTGCATAACTACACTATTCAAGATTTTTCCCGCGCAAATAACTCTACCCAACGTAAAATGGTCTCTACCTTTCCCATACACAGTTTTGTGCACTTGTTTTTCGTAGATCAATCTATTCTGGTTTGTTTAACTGGATGAAAGCTATCGAAAGGACGTTTCGGACGCGCCTTCCCACGCCAAATGAATTGTTGTGATGTAATTGGGACTAGATCAGTTTATTGAATGTTTAGAATCGGTGTAATATACGCGATTTTATGGCCGCCCCACGTCCACGCTTTTGTTGAATGATTTGTGATCGACGTAAGAATTGAGAATTACGTTTACTGAATAATTTTACTTTATTATACTCGAATTTGGAGTAAATAGAGTGTGGAAGGTTTTGTTATTTGGTTTTTATTTATAGAATTAGATCGTGGGAGTTGTTTTCGAACCCACTTTTGAGATGTATCTAGTAAATCGAGGCAAATATCAAGTTAACCAAAGTTTTGGGTATCAATCATTCATGCAAGCTTTCATAACTGATTGCTGGCTGTCTATTGAAATTGAATTTCGTACTTCCCGGTTTCCTATGAAATATCTGTCAAATATTAAATTATGTTAGCCAAAACTCTGTTTCATAAGCCAGCCTAAACACAATATTGTAATCCCTGCTCTCCCTTGCAGCTTACATCAAATGCCCTCAAGGGAACGTTGCTTAACTACTATCGGATTAGTGATCGACGTATGATTTTATGAGGGGCACACTAACGTATTAGTTTAGCACCCCTCGCCCCTAAATTAGGGATCATAAGGAAGATATGAAGAGCCTTCCAAAGAGAAAACATAGTTTATTTTGTGTATGAGTTTTATGTACCTACATCCGACTGCCTACTATTAAGTAATAAAGCCCTAAAAAAAAAGAAATTGAAACTTTTAATTATCTGACACTTGTTTTTATGTATGTGTTGTGACGAATCTAAGTGTTGCCAATGAATGCATAATTTGAACTAATTAACTACAATTTAAAATTAAAATTTCAAACTCTCTTGACCTAACAACTTCTAAAAACAAAAGCAAACAAAACACGTTCTTCTATTACGTTGACGTTTAAAACTGACATAATCGTTCGAAACCGTCACAAACAATTATAAAACATGTATACAATGACAAATTATTTCGCGTTTCCGTGCCCCAGTTTTTGGTCGGTGAATAGAACGCCAGTGATGGATGGTTTAAACTAACTTATATGGACTCGCACAATTAAGCTGACACACCACACCTTGGCAACTGGCGATATATTGTATGTCAATCACTGGGAGCACGCACGGAATTGTGCATTTTGGTCTTTGGATGTAGGTGTGATGGATAGATTTTGAATTCTATTACTATCGATTTTGGATTGGTACTGAGTGATTCAGAGTTCTATTTTATGTATGTGTGTTGAGGACAGGGTTAGAGCATAACGAATGTACCTAGGTGCGTTACAGCTAAAAGTGGTTTTTCATAGAGTAGGTAATCTGTATTTCTTTCACCCAAAACTTCAAGTTAATCTGTTAAGGAAATAATCAGTAGTTGTATCTGAATAATCATAAGCTTGTCTCCAAAAGTAACGCTTTTTTATTTTCGACCATATCTGCAGTTTAAAAACAGCTGCTAAAATTATCACACACTGTATTTATATTTTGTGAAAAACTGCAGTTCTAAATATTGGAAGCTTTTAGTTCAACAATACCTCGCCAGAATAACAAAAACAGTAAACAACACAGTCCTTCGTAAAAACATTTTCGTTTTATTCGTTTTTATTTCCCCCTAACGATACAGCGTGCATCCGTATCGTGCACCACATAGAGTCAATATTCGCTTTAAAAATCAACTGTACGTGAGATGACGCGATCCGTGTTTAGTTCACCGTGTCGCAATCAGTGTACAAAGCGGGTATTTTATTGTGATTTACATACAGAAAGTGTCCATTGTGAATGCGCGCCCTGTCACAGTTGCCCTCTGGCCTCCGTAGGCCAGCGTGGTCTAGTAGACCGGTGGGACAGTTGGTCTGTAGACCTGGATCGAGGTCTGGTCAATAGAGACACGTGTTTATTGATGTGATGTGTGTTACATTGGTTGTTCTATGGACTTTGCATTGGTGATTTCCGAGTTTCGCGTGTATGTATTTTTTTCCGAGCTTTTTTGTTTTGCTGTTTTTTTTTTGGTGTATTTGTAATCAGTTCGGTTGAGCGAGTTATATAAATATTTGTGATGTAAAATTATATTCAAATATGCATGATCTGTTTTCTATCCTAACATTGGTTTGTGAAAAGCTTTTGCAAACATGAATATTTTTCGTCATTCCATAAATATAATTTGGGCAGAAATTCGATAGTAGGTAATTTTATGCGTTGAATTAGAATATTTAAATGTTTCATCGAGTAATTATGAAGGTATCGTTATTAATGGTCACATAAATCGATTTAGCGCCAAGTTTCAGCGGCGCACACGCAGCTTAGATAGTATAGTTAGATCTCAGGTCACAACGAACCATTGTGCTTTTGAGTTATACCGGTCTTGGCTATCATTATGAACGATACGTCTAACTAATTGACTTCATGTCACAATGTTTCTTGTTTGCCTGCATTAATTTTGAATAATAATTCGCCAATGTTTTGATTGAAGATCGTGAGCGTTATGTTGATCTATAAAACTTTAATGGATGCTAAACTTCATAATGCGAACTGTCACTTTTCACGTAACCTAATTATAAAATTCGTTGGAACACAATTTAAATTGTTGATATGAGGTTCTTCATTAATAGTTAGAACAACTCCCTTAATGAAAAATTGTTATTCTATATTCAAACACAAAAATAGGCTAAGGAATTTACCCTTGAGTTATAATGTTTATAGCACCAGAGTAGATCATTAAAACGTTGCTCATCCATAAACAAATCCAACGTTAATCTTAATTTGAAATAAGAATTAATGCTTCAAGAGAGTTGTCTATGGTAGGTACTCGTTACAAACAAGGATTTATTGAATTGGATTTTCTTTTATTGAATCAGATTTTCCTCAACACACAATTGGGATAGATTGAGCCGTCGAAACAGCATTATCCAAAGATAAATCTATTGAAATTGAAATAAACTGTTGATACTCCAACTTTGATGGTTTTAATTGACGATTTATATCGGATTTGGGAGCTGTTTGTATCCAAATATTAAATAAATGAGTTATTAAATCGATAGAACGTATATATTTACTATATAATACTTGGTAATTACTTGTACTTTTTGGTTAAAAGGTGAGATATTTTACGCAATGAAAAAAAAACAGGATGGGCAGACCATTTGAGGTTTTCTTTGTGTATAAAACGCTAATATTTATTTCTATTTTTAGAAACAAATATTTAAATAAGCCAGAATATTCTACGCCATTTCCTTAAAATCGTACTTAAATTACCATTTACAAACAAAAACCAAAGTAAATTAAAAATACAGTTTTTCGTAAAACGATGTAAAGATTTTTTTGCGGTAAACGTAACATTCTTAGTTCGACCCAGAGGTCAAACCCAGGACCTCGTGTAACCGCTGGCTATCAATAAAGCGGTTCAATTAACCCGAGCTTGAACCTACGACCATCTGCTCTCCACAGCATTTGAACAACGAGATGTTTCAATTACAATAAATTGATTGATTAAAATTTTATAACATATGGCGAATTTGATACCGAAATCAGAGTTAATTAGCTTTATTAAATTGAAAATTGATTCAAGAAAATAAAACTTAAGTGGGTAAAGCGAACTTTTAAATTACGATTGCATTGCATTAAAACTTTTCGCTAATTAGACTATTTTCTTTTGCAAAACTGTGCTTACTTCCATTTCTCAACTTATATTATTCTACAAAGTCTCTAAATATATACCCAATATTCCATATAAGCTAAAATTTAGTGTAGCTATAAACAAGCTCTAAACAAGGTTCCCAACATCACCTACTTCCCAAAACGATCCACAATCTTCATAAAAGGATAGGACGTTCGAAAGCTGTGATTTATTTAAAGTAGCTTCAATAGGTTGTCGGAGCAGTGGGCTGTGCCAAACGCTGCACTTCCTGGGCGCAGATTCTAAACACGCTCCTCGTATCGCGTTTACTCTGTAGTTAGTGGTTAGCAAATCGCAACGCACTGCCGGGAAGTGCCGCGCGTTTCATTACAACAACATACCCTTATATCGAGATCTGTGCCTAATTATAACAACCATCTTATAGTCTGCACCTGTTATTCGTTGCTTGATTCGAATGACATTATTTAAAGGTTTCGTTTTAACTAGTCTGATATGGTAAGTGAAGTTTTCACACCACGTGGGTGGTATTGGCGGGTACTGTTATTTCGTTAATTTACATACGTATAATATATGTGTATTTATGCTTATGAAATGTTTTTGGGTATAGTCATTCATTTGTGTTTTTGTTCCGTAAAATGTTTTATCTGTGATCTTCTTGTTGTAGACTTCCTAGTTTGCTGACTGAAGCTAAAGCATTAGCTAATATTATTATATGTATTGTGTATCATAATTATTAAGATTATTCTTTATGATTGATCGATAACCGGTAGGATAACGTTTTGACTAAACAGGAAAATTTGCTAAGAACAAAGCTTTCTCAAATTGTTATCACAAGGGAAATGATCCGTGTAACCAGGAAACAAATATTGGCATAACATTGAGATTTATTTTCAATACAAATAATCTATACTAACTAAGTACCCTCGAGAATTTGAGAGTAGTAACTATATTAAAACAGCATTCTCCAGAGATTTTTCGTAGAAATTCACGGTATTTAATGTTAATACGTTATTCCGGGAAAAATCCTTTCCGAGGCAAATAGTGGGCGTTAATATCGGGAGCTTTTTGTTGGGACATGTCAGGCAAATATAAACAAAGTGTGAAGGAGCTTTCTGCTTTCGAATAATTTATTGTTCGTAAAGACGCGTCCTCATATTTGCTTGTTTTTTCTTCTTATAAGCGTCGTTCTTTGTGGAGGCGTTTGTTCGCGCTGTGATTACGAGTTTATCCGATGTTCTTCTGTTTGAACGGATCATTAAACCCTTTGATGCTGGAATGTTTTGCTGATATGCAGATTATTTTGGATTTTCAAGGTTTTTGTATGATCATGAGCATATAAAAGTTACTTTGAACGCAATTACGTGCAGTTTTGGTAGACATTACCTATACTAATCTGCCATATTTTTTAATTTTACGATTCACGATATCACACCACTCATACAGAAAAATAAAAAGCTAAATATGAAATACAAAACTTATGTACGAATCGCCATATTTGCAATCTCAAATTAATAACAATTCAAACTGTTTTTGTTTACACAGCGGAGACGCAAGCCGAGGTGGTCCCGAACCAGCCGCTGAGGTCACCTGGTACCCCAACTGCAGCCCCGAGCCCGAAACGTGAGTAATAGTTGAAAATGAACAAATGACCCCTTGTTAAAGTCACAAAAAACCTTATTGTTTTGACGTAACCTAAAACTTTGGATACAGAACCCGCAGTGTTTTGTTTTATAGTAATGTTTGGCCAGTGTGACGGCGACGCAAAATAACTTATTTACATTTTACACTGTATACAAAATGATTTAGGTAAAGAAATTGATCAAGCGTTTCATGAAATGTAATATCACACTTCACTAATACCGTAATTACGGGCAAATTGACGATTAGTAAGACACTGAAAAAGAATTAGGTAGGTTATAGATTTTTTTTTAATGCTTGAAATTTTCTGACTATTTTATCACAGTAACTTTCTGAATAAAAATGAATATGATGAGGATAGAATATAATTTACTTATAAAAAATAACCTATGAACATTTCTTCTCTATAAGTACGAGAAGAGGCCAGCACTTGACATTAGCATTATGCACAATTATACACTCATGCACAATTTATTTATGAAGTGTTGACTCAAGAATTTAAAAAGTATATTTGACATGCATATTTAATAACTTAAGTCTGATGTTATCAATTCGTATCACGTAGCTACTTACGCACATTTTCTGCAGTAGGTCTTATGACGCGACTACTGCAATGTCTTATCTCTTATCAGTGTTGAAGATTGATTTAAATATCTTTTATATACCTGATATACGTGTTTCCTGATGAGTGCTCAGAATACTTGGATTGTATTTGATTAGCGACGAAGGTGGATAAACAAATGCATATTAAATATAGACTACTAAGTACCAGTCAAGAGCAGGCATACTTCGGACACTGAGGGCTCCGTACAAACAGGCTTGAAAAATTAAAAGAAAAAATATTGTAATGAAAATGAAAAATAAAAACAATTATAAAATTACAAAGATACAGCTTCATTAAATGGGCAGAAAGTAGAGAATGAGTATCAAAGATCCAAAGAACCCTAAAAATTAAAATATATGAAACTCATTAAGTTTTCAATAGAATTTTAGAGTAGCCTACTTTGTTTCCTCGATTTAATAATTATTTTATAATAACTTCGAGCCTTAGAAATCTATAGAGCTTAGATTTTACTGTTGACTATAAGTTCTCATTATAGTGGGTAGCTAGGCACCGGCGTTTGCTAAATGATCGTTGACCCGTATCTGTAAGTGACAAACATGAGCCCTAATTACTTAAATGGTACGATGTCTTTGACTACATTTGAATACCCACACAATTGTCTACTCAACATAAAGGAACTTACTTCTTTCGAAATTGTCGCTGGTCTATGATATGCAGTACTTGCTTATACAGGGAGTGACGGAAATGCGTGTTTATATTTTAAATTCCACCTCTACTCATAAAAATTAACAGTTTCCTTCAAGGCAGGAATAATTAAATGCAAAAAAATAGATTACTCAACTACATACCTCACTCATAAAAAATATTGCAAGTACAGTACAGAATATTCAATCGTTTTTTTTTAGTAATTGGCTTTTGTTTTTCTTGAAAGTTTTATGTATTTTTTCATTCGTCATTTGCGAAATTAGGAATTAGAATATGACTGGATAATTTGGTTACACCTTATATTATTTATTCAATCAACCAATCAATTCAGCCTACCGATGTCCACTGCTGGACATAGACCTCCCCAAGTTGCACCACAACACCCATTCCATAATAATATGTTATCATTATTAAATCACTAACAGACATAGAGATATAACACAAACAAGGCAAGGAACATAACAGGATACATTATACACTGGTCAGTTGTATTAGCAAGTGAAATGTCTCGATTGTCATGCAGCGACCTAACTTACTTGGCCACAAGAAGCTAGAGGTCCTCAAGTAACAGATGAGGAAGAGAGACGGCACTTGGCGACGCGTAGAGCACTGTCCTGCTTTCACAAATGCAAGTCTCTCTTTTAGAAATGACCTCCAATTTAGTCAGTATGTATGCATCCTGAAAGTTCTGACTCTTATTACAGACTTGACGTAAACAAAATGAACAAATCATTTTTGTTACGGTAAACGAATGAGTTTGCTCTGAAATATTGTTTTTGGATTATTTGAGTTTAAGGTATGAGAAATAGGTTTTGAAATGGTCTTTGGAATAGTCAAATATACTAAATTAAATTAAAGTTAAATATAGACGTGAATATACACTTATGATGTATATTTTGGACGGTTTCGAAAAACAATGAATTTGATAAATACTTATCACAGCCCGTTTTATCTTTGCGTTAGAAAGTGTGAATTCACCCACAATTGTATTTTTCGATACAGTGTTTTTGCTAAATGACACAACAATGGATTGGACAACAGAATCTAGACTTAAGTCCTATTGGATGTTATCCATTTGCTTTCAAACACCGAACAAAAAAATCACAGTATTCACCAATAATGCAACAATTTTTGTATGTTTTTAACCAGTTGATATTATTACGATTTAAACGATGATACAAAACGCAAGCATAAAAAACAACACATTCTCATTTAACAAGTTTTCCAAAACATATCATAAACAGCTGGAGTACAATCTTACAATCAGAAACAGCGGCCTAATTAGAAACGTTCGCCTTGTCGAATCGAGTCTAAACTTATTTATAAACCGTAACAATAAAACATTGGTTACTTCAGTCGACACATTCACCTTATAACCCTTTGAGTTCGTGCCAAAAAAGCGGCGCCGGAGTAGCGGGCCGGTGTTTTGGCATACTAGCCCGGTTCTGGATCTATCCGGCGGTTATGTCATGCGCTGATCCCGAACGTTTGTTATTCGGCGCCGACAAACAAAATATCGAATCGTTTTATTGTGGTGAAAGCGGGGCGTGGGGGATACACGTTATTTCTGGATCTTGGAAGGTCGAGTGCATCGCTGTTGCCAATGCAAAACGCATTTAAAACCCACGTTGTCTATTCAAGAATTTTAAATGTTGATAATTTCAAAGTTTCAGTGAGTTTGGCTTCAGAGATTTTTTAGTAGACGAAAAGTTTGATTTGCATTTGTTTATCAGATAAAATAATCTAATTCTTTTTTTTAATAATTTTAACCTTGGATTAAAAATTATAAATATACATTTTAAGAGGCGTTTCTCAATTGCGATGGTTTCAATTGATTGATTGGTTTTAAAAAGGTCAAACTCGACCACGTCACTTGATCTAGATTTAAATTCTTGAGCGTGGCTCTGTAAATACCCGAGTATTTTGAATGAGACACAAATCCCGATTTAAACACGTATAATACAAGAGTGGATGTTTTGACCTATTTGTGTCAATGGTTTTAACTTTTATGAGTTTTGTTATACATTTGTTCAACTGGATTTTTTTTTGTATCGCGAATTATAATAGTTTCCTGTCATTAAGCGGCTGTTTTTGAGCCGGGAGCATCGGGAAAAAAAACTATCTATCTTTTGTGTCAAGAATGGTTATAAACTATCTGTGCACCAAGTTTCGTCTGAATGCGTTCAGTGATTTTTGCGTGAAAGAGGAACAAACATCTAAACATCCGTACATCCATACATACATACATTTTATACTCTATGTAGGAAGTATTTAAATCGTATATTTTTAAACGTTTAGGATCAATGTCTTATCTAAAATAGATACAACGGCATCAAAATGTCGCGTCATGTCGACTGCAGAGCGAATAACAAAAGATAAACGGTATGAGTTCCTGCCATTAACGAGACTATAATTATAATTAGCAAGAAAATCATTCATCTCCACGTGATTGAATAATAGTCAAGGTTAGGAGATAATTTTCTTAACGTTCTTTACCTAACTATACCTACATAGTATTATTTCTGTTTGTGTCTCTCTTATAAGCAACTATCCATACTAATATTATTCAATTACATAATATATTTGTTTGCTACACTTTTACGGGTAAATTGCTTCACAGAATTTGATTATGATTGGGTATTAATTGTTATTATTAAAGCTAGTATGATATAAAAGTGATATTTATAAATAGACTTATAGCAAAAAATATAAAATAAACGTCATAATCAGGAATAATCTTCCATTGAAACTTTCATCCATATTTTAAGTTATCAACTTTACATTTATAGAAATGAGTACTGATTTCCATATTTTGGACTGCACCTAGTCAGGATATTCTAGATAACAGCGGTTTATGTCATCACGTAAATACAAAAAGACAAGCAAATAAAATTCAATACAAAACCATTATTCCAAACATATATACAGTGGTGTTTACGACATCTCCTACATTTTAAATGCTTTACGTAAATATATTAGATACTTATGTCATCATGTAGATATATACTAGGCTGTCATAGGTACAAAATAGATGCTAACTATGTATTATTAAAAACTATTATAGCGAGTTACCTCACCACTGGTGTTAGGCGATTCGGTAACGAAAGACTCTGGCTCATTGGCACAGTTTGACTCTATTTTTGGAAAATTACTTAGGCTGTATCTCTTCATACGTTGAATCATCTAATTTATTGATTGGAAGATTCAATTTATGTTTAAAGGGAGTGCTTAGTGGTACGTAATATAATAATTATATCTTGAAAGTTAATGTGGATTTCTAAATGTAGTGTTTTAATTGAAATTTATATAACCATATATTTATTTATTTTAAAGAATTTATTCTATTTTTAAGGATCTACATATGAGGTACTAAAAAACAAAAACAATAATTAAAATAATGCATCATTCATTTATTGATTTTTGTACACAAATATTTACTTTTAAGTAACGCAAAATTTTGAATAAGTTTTTGTATAAAGGCACTGCTTATTTTTTCAAGATTTATTTTCCAGCAGACCTAGACAAGAAATAGATAACAGCGTACAGGTGTCAAAAATAATGTGACACATGCAATTTTTAACAAATATAAATAAAACTACTATAAATTAGGACATAATTGTATTAAAAATACAAACAGTTTCCTCTTTTTTCAAAAGTCAAAAACAGCCTTCCATGTATTACCAATAGCAGAATATAAGTTCTATAAATAGAGGAACAAAAAATGCATGCAAATTGCTCAGTAAAGAACGCCAACATACTGATTGGCTTAAACTGCACCAGTGGAAGTGGTCAATCAGTCCACATGACCCGCAAGTCTACATTCTAGGCACACTAGTCCACATCTAGGCTAGCACTCAACCCAGTCTATTACACAACGCGTCATATCCCGTTTTGCCTAGATTGTTACGTACACAGATTTTTATAGGAATGTTTTTTTTTCCGCAGCTATTTATGCGCGACTACGTAATGACACTTTAAGAAAGTGGTCTATGCTTGCATATGTAAAAATAACTGTTTATCTGTATGGCTATCTATTTGGACAAAATCGATATAGAGGTACTTTAATAATTTAAAAAAATGGATGTTGGATCCATCACCTAGGAACATAAACTATTTTATATAAATACCTATATTATTATTCAAAAAACTTCAGTCTTACATTGAAGCTATATTATGACAGTTGTAGAAGAGAGACGCGACGGGACTCGAGAGCGAGACACCGTGTATTGTGCTGTCTCGCTTCCACAACTGCTACAGTTTTCAACCGTTTTCAAAAAGGAGGTTCTCAATTAGTCTGTATTTCTTTGTGTTTGCAACCTCTTTACTTCGGACCTTATGAACCGATTTTATTGTTCTTTTTTCTTTTAACATGAAATAGCTTCCATTTAATCCTAATCAAAATGACATCAAGTTTGTTCATTTTTTTTAAATTCGATGTAATTTATTTGTTTTAACAGTTAATAAAATATTATACTTTATTTTATGCGCGTCTAGTATCCTCGCTCGAATGAACTTAGGTTCTATCTTCCTTAACTTTTTACTGCTCTGTAAACCCGTCGCAAGCCATTGAATCGAATCAATGTCAACAATCACCCGTAATTAGGTTAATAACATAAATCTGTGAAGCGATTTGTTGTAGTGACTAACGGTTCTGGTTTGGACTGCGTTTAACTTCATTTTCTTTGTATGTCTCCATTGAGGTGTAATGTTTTGTATCTAATGAATATCTGATTAATAATGCTGGCTGGTTAAAATAGTATGTAGGTGTACGATTAACGTAATTATTGAATATTTTTTGTCACGAAACTTTAGATTATAATTTTAGTTTTAGATACAAAAGCTATTTTTTGTAAAGTTTTAGGTTAAGTGTTCAAATTCCGACCAAGTAAATTATCGTCTGAATTTTAAGTGCAAGTGATATTTAATATGATACAAGAGGCCTTTAAAAATGTGAGAAACTGGGTTACATAAAAGTTTACATAACCCAACAAGCACTTTAAAATCTTGCAAAATAAAATGAATTTTTTATTGTAACAATTTTATTACTATCTCAAGGTGATTCAGATAACGTTGATACGAATTATCAAGTATCCATACCCTTTGATGTTTATCATTGAAAATCGTATTACAAATTATTCAGGCATCGCTTACAATACACAAAACGTTATAAAGCTGAAGGCCGTAATTTCCTTTACATGAACATGTTTTATCCCAACATTTTAGTACCTACGTTCGATCTGTAAAATGGCTTTGTATATATGTATATTTAAATGTCTTTGTATATTTGTAGAAAACACAATGCACGATGCACTCAAGTAATTATTTCTTTGTCTTACGAACACAATTTTAATTACAACGCACTATTATACTTACGAACAACATACTATATTTATTCACTGAATCATCACAAACAACTAATTTCAACTTACCTAAGAGTTTCATTGTTTAGTGAATTGAACTTAGAATTTGGTTTGCGTCCTATTCAAATCCTAATAAGTATTAGAAGCCATTGTGTTATCGAGCTCCTTCCCCGTTATTCCTCCCTAAAATGGTTAAGGTGCGTGTGTGCAATATTAATTAGCAATATTGGATGTAAAGTGCGCTCGATGATAATACAGGCGGGCAGTGTTGGTAGCGCGCGGCGGCGAGCCGGCTCCCTTCGTAGTGCGGCGTCGCGCGCGCACCACTCGCGTACACGTCTCCGCGTAAAAATAAAGTCCACGGCCCGCGCTCTCGCACTTCAACCCATTTATAATTATCAGTAAATCGCCGCGCGAGTGCATGACTGCCGCGGCCGGCGACCGCTCGCCTAAAAGAAAATCACATTCGCTAACCTCGAACCCGAATCTCACGTTGTTGTACACCGGGCCCTTGTTCGATTCACTAACGAACGACGCGAAATCCCTAAAATACGTTTAGAGGAACCTCGACTAAATCGTCACTCCTACGCAATAGACACCGCTGTCGTGAGACGTGTGAAGTCGTCTGTGAATGGACCGTGTGTGTTTGTGATAATAGTTGTTGTTTTAGTGATAACAGTGTAACGAATTTTTCAACATGCCTGAAAGACCGAAGCGCCGTAAAAATAATAAAAACAAACGTAAAAATAAAAACAATAAACCTGATACAAATAAAAATAATAGTGATGTGAAAACAATAGACAACAGTGAATCATGTCAAAGTCAAAATGACAATGTGGAGGTAATTGCCGAAAGTGAAGTGGTTGGAACTGAAATAATTAAAAGTGAAATTTCGCAAACAGTTTTAGAAACTCTGAACACAGGTAGCTCTTCCCGTGATGTAGTTAGTTTAAACGGTGATTTAAACAATAATAGTAATCGAGTCATTACAGACGAAATAACAACTTCTCAAGTGGAGGGAACGAAAGACCTTGAAATCATAGACACCGCTTACGTTGTAGAATCTCCTGAAAATTCACTTCAAAATAAAGCTAAATTGAGTAACAAATTAAAAAGTAAAAGTTTGGACGATGACGAAGCTACAAAAATAATTGAAATTACTGAAGAAATAATTAATGCTCAACCTAGTGATGAAAATGCGTTGGCCTTGATAGATAGTCAAAATGTGGTTGTTACTCACGTTGATTCGGATATTGAATGGGAAAATACTACAGATTTAAATGAAAACAAAAATCAATCTCAAGAAGCAGCCACAGGAACTTTATCTATTACTTCGATTCCGCTTACTGTGGCTCAAATCGATCAAACCAAGTGCTTAACACCTGATGAAGAAAAATCTCTCAGAAATTATTTAAATACTCTTAATCTAGCAACACAACCAGATAGTTTAAACTCTGTGGAAATTAAAACAGAAATTGAACAGATTATAAATCAAGAAATCAAACATCGACTGCGTAAAAAAGCATTAGCAGATGACTTTTTCATGCAACGCCTTGGCCCTCCAAGGATGTTAGATGTGATTGACGAAGAAGGTAGTAGTGGATCATCTATGACTTCTCGACGTCAGTCTTACTTAAGTGACAAAAGAAGCGATGTAGAAGATCTAGAAGACGATGTATTTGAAGACAACAAAAATAAATTATCAAAACAAAAAAAGATGATGACTTCAAGTGTTGTTCATAAGAAAACTTTCGGAAAGTTAGTGCCTCAAGAATGTGTCCTTGTCGGAGCAAAGATAAAAGCTCCCGAAGTAACTGAGGCTAGGGGTGACTGGACAATGCAAACTATGGAGAAAATGACTGGTGCTGAGGTTGTCTACCTAACAGATACCTCAAGTAGCACTAGTTCTTTGCATGAAATTGAAGATGAAGATGATGGAGTCGACACCGACGTAACAGTGCGTATGATAACACCGACCATTGAAGTTACTGATACTGAAAATTTCTTAAAGAAAACATTTATATCAAGTAATACAGACGCAGACGATAAGCAAAATGGTGAAATTAAAAATGAACAATCTGAACAAAGTAATGAAATACCTAAAAATATTTCGGACCGAAAAGACTTTGAGAAAAGCGAAAAACAATCGAAAACTGAAAATATTAGCTCGGAGCATATTATAAAAGTTAGTCTTGAAGGTGACAGACCTATACATCATAATCTAGTCGAAAATAACAAAAATAAAGTAGCAGAAGTAAAACCTGACAAAATCCAAGAAAATAAACAGCATGTTGTTAAAACTAGTAACAATGAGCACGTAGTAAAAATTGTGTTGGAAGAGGATTCTAAAAATATCAATAAATCATTTTCTAATTTAAAGGAAAACAATGAGCGAATTATACCTGTCCAATATGAAAAATCACCGGATTTAAATGTAAATTTAGAAAACGATTCCAATCAAAATTCCCATGAAATAGTGGTCCTATCGACGGATAATATTAAAACCAATTTGTACGTTAAAGAAATTGATGAAAAAATTGTAAAAGAGGACAAGAAACTGCAGCAATCTCAAAATAAATTCGATTTACAATCAAAAGTAATAAAATGTGAATTTAATGACGCAATAAATAATTTAATCAAAGAAGTGGCTTCGGAATCTGAGGACAATAATGAAAATTTAAAAGAACCGATTACTCGCCAAGACTCTTCTAGTAGTGTGGATTCTTCCCAGTGCACAGCCAAATATAACCCTAATTACTCGTCCCTTAATGACATAGCTAACATTACGCATGATGAAATTAATGGAAATAAGATAAATAGCGATCAGATTTCTTCAACTACCAGCCATGTCAAAGATGTGTTTGAATGTGTTACAGGAACTACAACAAAAAGTAACACCATATCTGATGACAGTAAGGAACCTCTTAAATTGAGAGACATATGTGTTAGAAACATAGCGTCTTTACCATATGGAAATAATATTCTGGAAGAGCTGGCATCTGTATCAGAACGTTTGCAAAATATTGCACTGTACGGAGAAACTCAAAGTAAAATAGTAGAAAACAAATCAGAAAAGGAGAACATGCCGCATTATCGTTTACCTGACTTGTCCTCAATTGAAACCATTGCAATACCGACGAAACCGAAGGACCCAAAACCACCACCAATACAGCCGAGGAATTCATCTTTAAAAAAGACATCTCAGGATGATGACCACTGGACTGGTATTCCGACTCAATCAGAACCAGTGTACGTTTGTCTGTCACCTTCTCAAAAAATGTTGATGGAAAAAACGAACACTGTTATTACCAAAGATGATGCCACTCACCTTGTTGATATGCACAAGAAATTTGTAGATCGACGAGGATACAACGAGCATTATAAAAATGGAAAGGACAGCGCAGAAAATGAGAACGAACAGCCTATTGTAGTACCTTTTAAATCACAGACGGGAAGCCGTTTGCTAGCTTTGATTCGTGATCCAGCTCTAACAAATAATATTAATTCCCTGAATGATCGCCTGAATAGTAGCTCAAGTGAAATACACAGAAAACACACAACAACCACGTTTTCTAAACCAAATAGCGAAAGGTTTCCGAGTCGAGACTTTTCATTTAAACCTATTCCTCCACCAAGGCCAAAAAAATATTCATCTTCATTCTACGAAAGTGATGAAAGTTCCGATTTTACCGATAATTCTATGCGTTCTATGAAAAGTGAGAAGAAATACTTTCACTATTCAACTGGAAACCTTAATAAGGAAATAGAGAGTGATATTTCTTCAATACAGAACATGCACCGATACTTTACTGACACTAGAGATGAAATGAACGACTACAAATGTCCGAGAAGACCTTCACTGCCCAAAGATCTGTGCGAACAGCAAATGGAATACATTCGCAAAAAAGAGAAGGAAGTAGAAGCTGAAATACAGCGTCTTGAAGCTCTGAAGAGCAGTATGCCTGAAATGCATAGGCAAGGACCAAAAGCTCCTTTAATCTCAGAAAAAGAGGTAATTGAAGAACGAGTGAAAGACTCCAACAATTATTTCATTTCACGGAAAAAAGATGTGACTATGAACTCACAAGGTTCTGACCATAAAAAATCAAAGATGTCCTCTGTATTCAGCAGCAGTCAAGAAGAATTACTTCGAGAGAAAATGTATTCTGAATATGTTACTCAAATGGCGCAACGTGAGGAGAGAAAGCAACATAAAGTGATTAAAATCACAAACTCTCCGGCTACAGCAAATAATTTAACCATATCGAAAAGCATGCCAGCGCTTGATGTTCTTGATTCTAAAGTTAATAATAGAATTGAAAAGGAGTTTATATCAAAGGCACGGGAACGGTGGGACAAATTAGGTATTAAAGATCCCGAAACTGAAGACGAACAGGACTCTAACAAAAACGTGTATAAAGAACCCAAAGTGATCGAACATAAAATTAAAGTGATTGAGTGTGGACAAGAGAAAGACGTTAAAAAATTGCCGAATCATTTGCAAGAGTTCGTTCGATTTACGGCTAAAGATAGTGAGCAGGCTACGAGCAGCTCGGGTGAGTCCAAGCCCGGACGAGCATCCCCGCATCTTGTGGTCATGTGTGCAGTGATAATCATTGTGATAGCAGTCGGCAAATACATTCTGCGACTGCTTAGAAACAAATGACAACTAACTCGACATTCCTTTTGTGACTGACGCTCTAAATAATATGAATGCTTAGTGTGTAGTTGTTGTGTATTGCATGAATTGTAAAAATGTATTTATTTTAGTTCTAATCTTATCATAACTCGTAGTTAAACAGGACACTTCAGCAACATGTTATATAACAAGGTGAGTTATAACGTGATTTGTGATTATTCTGTACACGCCAAATATAATGACCTCTACTGTAAATCAAGTGACATTACAATACGATACATTTACGAAATGGAAACGTTTGATGAGCCAGTCATTTTATGAACTTGATATGCGTATTGTATACAAATGCGTTTAATTTAAAATACTTCTTTAAATTTATTTCCATTATTCCACTGCAATCTATATTTTTGGTCAATCGCACATTTAAAATTGTTTGTCATTAAAATAAACTATACCTAAATCAAATTCGCCTTATTTATTTGCAAGCAATCCTAAATCCTGTTCGGTGAAAATTAAGAGTGAAACGATGCCGGATGCATCATTAAATTTCTATTTGGATCTGTTTCAAATTACGCCAGCATTTTCGTTTTATGATTATAGGCATATGCCTTGGTCTAACTTCTAGTAAATAGATGGCTGACGTAGACAGACCGAAAGATACGGTTCTCGTTATTGTTTAAACATTTGGCTATATATATGTTGTGCAGTATGTTTGTATGTTACAATGTCAGTATAGTTGTCAGCCCGTCTACATGAATAATACAATTTCACGGTTTTAGAACAAAAGGCGAACAGGTGATCGGCAGATGTTTGTTGCTCCGCGGTCAACTGATAAGTCTTATCGCGAATGCACACAAACATATAATTGTTAATTAGATTGAGAACAAATATATCGGACGAGCTCATTTTAACGATAACGTTACTGATTGCAAATGATCCTGTTGTTTTTATCTGATTACGTATTGATTTGTTTTTTAAGGCTCATGCATAACGCGAATATAATTTTTGAATTGCCGTTTTTATGGTAGATTAATTACAAAATAATACGTCCTAAATTACCCGACTTATATATACAAAATACGAACAAAATAACCTTTGTGGTAAACATAATTACAAAAAAAAACAAATTAAACATTTCTGAGATAACTGCAAATTGACATTCAGCACAAATAAATAAATTCCTATGCAGAAGCATTTGACACACATGCAATATTTATTTTAATATGACTTAAAACACACAACCACAATATTCAGATTAATATATTTTGCTGATTTAATTAGGGATGAATTTTTGATGTTCAAAGAAAGACAATAATACGTGTCATATTTTTTTTTATTAATTCAGGTACGGCCTAAATTCCTGACTAAGTATTTTTATATTATACCTACTACCTAGTCCTCCACCCTATTATACTAAAAAATATAAAGTCAATATTAATATGTAGATACACAATATTTGTTTCTTGTACAAAATTCCTCTATATCAGACAGGAATAATTTGCCTGCCGAGTGTGGCAAGAGCGTCGTCCGTGAAAATATTTGGATCGTCTAAATCTGTGCAAATGGCCTTTGGTGACTCAAACTCGCAATGCAAACCTCGTTATTTCGTACACGCCGAATCTATATCTATACTTACTTACTAACATATAAAGCTGAAGAGTTTGTTTGTTTGAAAGCGCTAATCTCAGGAACTACCTACTGGTTCAAATTAAAAAAATCTTTATGCGTTCATAAACGATTCATCGAGGAAGGTTTTAGGCTATATACCATCACTGCGACTAATAGGAGCGAAGATACAATGGAAAATGTGGAAAAAGCAGGGAAAATTATTCATATTCTTAAAAAAACCCCGACACATAACGGTAAAACGCCTTTACAGATTGTTTTCAAATATGTCCAAGAACACTATTGTCTTGCACAAAATTCACCTTTAATGCAAAACAAAAACGTACGTCGGGAGTTAACAATATTATTGAGTTTTGTCGGCTTAACGATTTACAGAAACTAATTGAAGATATTTCATTTGCCTACTCGTATACGCTAGAATTGATTTTCATTATGCTTACGTATTCCTATTACGTCTTAAACATCTCCGTAAAAGCCAAGAAACTTATCAAGTTAATTGAATCCGTTAGTATCGTTTAAACTGTTGAAGGTAATACGTAAATCACACCAGTCATTTATTTATAAATGCGGTGCAATCACGCACTTTTGTACCAACACTTCTTTGTTGAATAACAAAAACATGAAATAAAATGTGTTTTTACCTTTTTGCGCTTGTCAACGGTGTGAAATTACAACCGATGTATAAATAACTAATGAATCATCGCCATCGGTCAGGGGTCTGCAATAATCTCTATCTAAATTATCAATCACCGTCAATTAAATTGTCCAATCAGGACGCTGCGGTAGTGAGGGGGCAATAACGACGGCATTTCAATTAACATCGCACCGAAGTACATTAATCCAATACATAATGAAGTTACCCTCATGTTGACTTTACATTATAATATCTCGAGAAAGATGTGTTACATTCCAGAGCATGTTTGGCAATCACTCGATTAGTCGTAATCGATTCGTTTCGAAATCGGAATAGCGTAGGAGGAATTTTCTTTGAGTAACACAGCGATTGACCTAAAATAACTTTCGTCACAATACTTATGTATTGTTTAATGTTTCGCTGAAATAAAACTTCAGACGCTCTGGATTCGATACGACACTTTAGCTGGACTTACGAATATGAGGGCGACGGAAATAAACGATAGTCTTTTTGTAGGAGAAGTTGCAGTGGAATTCGCGCGTGACCGAATCGCATACAGTTTTGCATCCGTTTAGACGTCAAACATATCAAATATATTTACGTTTTTCAACAGCTGGCTGAGAAATTTATTACATTTAAACATTCACCAATCATCAAAATCTACCTACTCGTTATTTTTGTTATTTCATCAAATACGTTTCGTTTAACCTAGAAATGACCTAAGCGGAAGAATCTAGATGCAGTCTAGCTTGAGTTTCGTGAATCATAATGACGGCTGAGTTATAAATTATTAGGTTAAACCGTTGTAATTGAGAGCTCATTGTTTATTATGAATTGCTATCGGGTAATTTCGTCTGATCATCATTAATGCAACACATAATATAACAAATGCATCATACTTAATGTTGATGATCTGACTATATAATAGTAGTATTAAATTAAATAAAGAAAATTAATACAAATGTTTTGATCCTAAAGGAACAAAGAAACAAAATTAAACATGACCAAACGTAATGCATAAAACAGGCATGATTCCTACAATTGTTTCGTTTTAATCCTACAACAAAAGCTAGCATTTATTAGTTTATACCCAAAACGTTTTACATCCTCAAGCTTTACTCAAAAAAAAATCATCAAAACAAATTTTATCACGTAATCCATGTTTTAGTAAAGAAAAAGTTGATGTAAACTCATTCAACTTTCCAATGCTTCCGAAAATATCTGAAAACAAACAAACGCCGCCTACAATTTCGTTATAGATGACGTCCGAGGCATTGCGCTTACGTCACACACGGCTATTAGATAAGCGAGCTTAAACAGCTTCCAACAATAACAGTTTTACTCATACTTACCAAATGTCTGTATTGATACATGACGTAGACTAGAAGTTTACTGATGGCGATGCTACTCTCTAAACATTTAGCGTCGAAGAGCATTGTACTGAGTATAGAAGTGTCAGATTGTTTCGAGTTTTGATATTGGCAAGCGCGATGTTCAAATCAGATACTATTGAAAGCTCAGCAGAAACACAAGCCAAAATTTTGGTATTTACAGATTGCTAAATAGTTGCTACGTAACTAATGCTTTAGTTAATTGGCTCAATGCTTTTTTGAGGATTTGTGAATGAGTTACACTTGATTGCTCTAGATTGCAAGACTCTTTGAAAGAATTTTGAGCGTCGTGAACTTTGAGTTTGCAGTGGTGACCGCAAGCCAATCTTATGAAAGCGAGATACCGTTACGCACAGGATATTGAATTGTCTCTCGTCTACGAAGGCAGGTCGCTGTTAATTAGTATCATATGAGTTTAATACAATTTATTAAAATTAGGCTATTAGGTAAACAACAGTTTCCTCCGATGGGAAATAAAAGTGTGATGATATAATACAAGTCCATGATCAGAACATTACATATTCAATGAGTTTCGAACTCGCAACGTGATAAATTATACAATATTGGTGACAAAAGAATTTTCTATCAAAATATTTCCATTTTCGTGGGACTTTAAAGTTAGAGGTTCTTCGTCTTTGTATGTCGATAAATATTATTTATATTGATGGCACCTTTAATGTATTTTCGTAGTTAATGGCATCGTTCTTCAGTTGCGTTAGTTTGGTAAATGCTGCAAATGTCGCCAGCATTAAAATTAAATTAAAGCAGCAAATATCTAATGTAGAATTGTCTCAAACTGTTCCATACTTACTTTAAGTAGGTAATGCCAGCAAATGAAGTCCCAATCGAGTTAAATCATCGCCGTTTAATTCTTCCCAAATATCATCAAAATTGGTTGAGCTAGTTCCGATTAATGGAGTGCCAAACAAATAAACTCACTAGTAAACTTCCGTCTCTATAAAATTAGCGTACTACTCGCAAAAGCTGCAAAACATCTTTGTACATTTCTAAACACATTTATTTATGATGGATAAATTACACTCAGACACTGACCAAATCACTGGACCACTGGGATGGTTGGCGCTCTTTGGGGGAGGCCTACGTTCAGCAGTGGACGGCGATAGGCTGAGATGATGATGATGATGATGACTGACCAAATAATCATGCTCATCACTCAAACATTTGTTTTGGGTGGGAATCGAACTCACAACCTCTCGTAATACATTCAGGGCCACTAACCGCTAGACCAACATATCAGCTTACTAAAAACTGTTCAAAACAGTTTCGTCTAGAAGTCGGAGTACATTTTCCACCTGGATAATCACACGAGCTATTCAGGAGATAATTTTACGTGTCAGTTTCTAACAAAGAGAGAATGTCAAAGCGCCCGCAGGCGCGCCGGAACCGATTTGACTGCGGAAGTGACGTCACAAGGGGGTCGACGCACGCACACATGCGCGACGCGTTTAGTATAAGTTATTTCATTGACATTGACTTTTGATTTGTGTTGACGCTAAAAGGTCAAATGTTGATTGATGTCACTATCAAATTGAGTGAGGTTTTTTAGTTATGCGTCAACAACGGTCAACACTGTATGTAAGTGGCAAATATTTGTTTTTTTTTTCGTCGTAGGTATTGGTTTTGGAAGTATCGTCAAGAAACATTTAATTATAAAAATCTCGGTATGTACATACATATATGCACACGGTAAGCAAAATAAGGGTTAGAAATAGATGAACATTAGATAATACTTTAATAATACAAAGTTGACCAAAATGGATCGATTTCAATAAGAACATACCCAGTGTTGTAAACATTTATCTAAAATCTAAATTAATTATTGAGATAACATTTGACATACATAATTCACATGTGCTCTAGTTATGTCAAAATATACATGCACATTATATATCTATTTACCATTGTGATATATATATGAATATTGCGATAAATTTATCTAAGTCAGGTTGCGGAAATTGTTATTAATGCTCGATAAATAAATTATGTCAAATTTACATTTTAATGCAATGACAGATAAGTTGAAGACGGTATCAGTAGCATTATCTTTAATTAAATTAAAATCACCCTACTGTTTTGTTATCTAAGTGATATATTACACTATATCAAGAAACGATTCTCAAATTTAATTCGGCGGTCAGCTCTTTATTAAATTCTTCATATTCTAATACTTTTCGATGATAAGGTTTGACTTAATTTTCTTTAGTCCTCAAAGAACAATATAAATAGTCAGCTTTGCCATACAAATTAGTTCGAGCTAAATAACCTAGGTACATAAAATGCACAGAAAATTTCATGAGAAGCGGTCGACCAGTTTCGGAGGAGTTCAATTTCGTGCACCATGACACAAGAGTTTTATATTTTAGATTTAAGTAAGTATAAACATTTTTAATTTTCACTGAAAGCCTTCAACTGTTTTTCATGACAGACCTGTTTTAGTTTCCGAAGTGTAGAGAGGCGTCGCGTTTCTACAGCAGATTCAATCAGATTTCAGTATTTAAATGGCACTTCTGTCAACCGAGCTAGATTGGGTCAAATACTAGCAATAACCACCCTCGTAGAAGTAGATTCAGGTACTCAAGTAATCTTCTTTAACACTAAAAAATAAGAGTCCAATCTCACTAGAAGCCAATCAATAAACAGCCTAAATAATACTAAATAGAGTTCATTTAATATTACCAAATAATCTTTGTTTCATATTACTCACACATTTCGCCGCCGTAGCGTCAAAATGGATCAGCTTGACACAACCATTAGCATATTACAATTTTTAATCTCGAAAACAATTTCCTTACCAAAAGAGCCGCGAACTTATTCTTCAGCCTTATATCGTGTTACATACGTATATACATATGTATTATGTATAGTCACGCCTGTCATCTCCGCGGGTATGTATGTTATAATTTTTAAGAAATCTGTTGTTGTATCTGAAAGCCTACATGATTATTTTTCGCATTAGCGAAGTTTTGAATAGAGAAGTTTAAATGTTTTTGACTGGCTTGTTGGTCTAGTGGTTACTAGCCTTGACTGCTAAAGCGCAGGCTGTGCGTTCGATTCCTACCCAGAATAAATGTTTGTCTGATGAGCATGATTATTTTTCTGGGTTTAATTTTTCTGTAATATGACATGCCTATAACAACCGTCTTAATGTTGAGTTGTCACTTCAATACATTTGAGCACGTTGATCAGTGTTTTCGCTTGGAGAAATGTATCTTTGTTACAAGTATAATATATTTATGCAAAGCCATATTTATCATCCGTCGATGCCAAAGTCTGCGCTAAGGCCTAATTGCGGAAAAATATTCATTCCAATGATAGCTTTAAAACGTGATTCTGTGATTATTAGCGGGAATCCCCCGATTATCCACTTTCTGAGTAAGACCGATCAATTAAAGTAGAGCCATCTCATATGTACCCATGCCAGGCTGTTTAAAAATAAAATACTTCGTTTATGAAGAATTTTAGATAGTCAGTTTCAAAAGCTTCAAAATCATCTCGCGGTGTTCGTTGTGTTGGTACAACATCATCAATGGAAACTTTTTCATTATCCAAGTCCACAAAATCATTTGAAATTATTTTGCAAATATAGTTTGTTCCAAAATACAGATGACAAAATACCACTTTACAGTATATAATATTATACAATAACTGTGAGCTAAACAGATTCTTGGCACATACTAAAGCTATATTTAAAATTTTGTTGCTAACTGAATACCTGCCTACATTTTTGCTGAAACGGTTTCGCCTAATAATTTTTTCATGAATGTCACGTCATGCTGGTGTTGCTTGTTTCCCACTTTACGTCCGTTTGAAACTTTTTCATTTAAAACTTTGTTAAATAACCTTAATTTGCAAAACTTTATTGCAAGCCTCGTATATTTTCACACTATGTTATGGACAACATAACTCCCATTATACAACTTATACCTAGATATTTATGAGAAACTGATAACACAAATATCTTAAATTTAAAAAAAAATAGCTTTTTTAACCCAAGTCTAAGGTGATTACTTCATTATTCAAAAGTTGAATAATAAATTCCAGTAGGTATTAACTATGATTACGGATTTACTACAAAAGCGCCATCTATGTTGTGTTACTAAGACTATGCCGATAAGTTTCATATATCTCCGCTAGATGTCTCTACATTTATTGGAAATTCATGACAGTGATTTATTAAAAGGTCGATCACTACAACTTGCGTTTGATTGTTAAATAAAATCTGTTATGTTATCGTTAATTTGAATTAGTAAAATAATTGTTTGACTGTAAAGCATTTTAGTTTTACTTAATCATAGTAGATAATAATTGTCACCGGTAAATTATCTTAAACTTATTTTAAGTGGCCCCTTGTTTTAGTTTCTTGGTGCAAAACTATATATTACGATATCCCCTAATAGCTTAGCATTGTCTTAGCCCCACATTTACTTTCAAAACAGTAGTCGTAATAAATAAATTGTTTCTTTGAGTGATTGATGTGACTTATTTAGTCAGCTGCAGTCACAGGTTTTTGTCGTAAAAGTAATAATAAACATCGGCGTGTTGCTTTTACAACTTAGTAAAACAAAACATGGAAAAAGGATCGTAATAAATTTAGTAAGGTTTATTTTTGTTTCGATATGTCAAGTATTTTGTGAATAAAATAGGATAATATCGTCATTATTAATTGAGTGCATTTTTGGAAAGAGGTGCAAAATAATATTTAATTAATTCTAGAGTAGTTTTCTGTTTAGAATTTATGTTATACATAACTATGGACTATTATGAAATAAGTCTGAAATAAATATTATTATTTATTATTATTTAGCAAAAATGTATCTAATTATATACATTTAAGTAAAGTTTATTTATAATAGAAGTAGAAATTTAAAACCAAAAAATCTACTCTTGAACTCCATTTCCACTACTCTACGTAGTAGCTCTATTTAGAATGCTATAGGTGCCAACTATTCACAATTCATAAGCGATACACTCCAATCATATCCAACATTTACCCTTGAACATGCAACTCCATACAAATAAACAAGAAACTGTAACACAGTATTTACCCTAATCAGCTCCTCATAGAAAACAATAGCTTGATGAGAACTGAGAACTAACTACCTACTTATATGACGTTCGCTATCTTAGCTTTACAACTTCTACTCGAACAATCACACAAACATTCATATTTTAGATCCAACATTTGGTTACATATTCATGAAATAATAACTCGTTGTAATTGCTTAATTATTATGTAGAATATAAAACCAATATGGCTTATTCACTCACGATTCAAGTTCGTGACTTTAAACGAGTCGTAAGTAGATATGTTAGGTTTGTATGAGAAAACCTACCCGTAGTTAGAGGTAAGATTAGGAAAATTCCATATTTTAATTAAGTTAATCTATACTTCTATACTAATATATAAAGCTGAAGAATTTGTTTGTTTGAACGCGCTAATCTCAGGAACTACTGGTCCAAATTGAAAAAATCTTTTTGTGTTGAATAGACTATTCATCGAGGAAGGCTTTAGGCTACAAACCATCACGCTGCGACTAATAGGAGCTAAGATACAATGGAAAATGTGAAAAAAGCAGGGCAGGTATAAATCATAACTTATATCTTCTACCCACGGGGACGAAGTCGCGGGCAACAGCTAGTATTCTATATTCTCCTATAATACTTAGCTTCAGGGCCTTTCAGAATTAGCAAGGACTAAAAGTCATATAGTATACCTATATTAACTATATCGTAGCAACTTTATAATTGAAATGGACAAAATGTTACAAAATCAGTGTTCTTTTGGTCAAGTGGTTAACACTGACGTTTCGAATTTTCATTTTTTGATTACTAAGGCAACTTATTACGTACTTCTACAAGTGAGTAGAAATAGAATCAAGGAATTCAGACTTTAAAAAAAATGTTAAAACTCAGTAAACAGGCTTTGCACTGAATACAAAACAAATTAAGAAATTTGACCTATAATTGAAGTACATTAGGGACACTAAAAACTAATAGTATGATCTAAATCGTAATTTAAATTATCAATAGAAGTGCTACAAAATTATGTTATCAAAATGAAGATAAAACTAAATGATACACAATCAGTGCTGCACGATAAACACGATTATGAAATTCAGTGCAACCGAAATACAATGACGCAAATAGTGAATGCATTAATGTAGGTAGTTCAAAGCTAAAATATAGCCATATGCAATACTTGTATGAATTTGTCTGATGTTTGTTTTCTCCCTTAATGAAAAATAAAAAAGAAACCGTTACAAAACAACCGCATTAAAATCGCATTCGCTCTTTTAGAACTTAGGTGCTACAGATAGACACACAAAGTGGCTAAACTTAGATGTCGTGTGTTGTGTCTAAGAACCGTCTTAAAAATCCCTATCTTAAATAAAACAATAATTGCTACAAACCACTAGTAGACAACAATCGTAACTAAAACATCCATCTTTTTATTTTATTATAAAATATGTTGATATTCAAAATGATCAAAAATCATAAAACATGATGGTAAAGGCGGACCTTGATGGTTCAAAAGTATCAAAATTCTTTTAGTAAACAGCTTTCCATTTACTACAATTTACATTTCTAATTTGTACTTGTTGATTCAACATATTCGAAGAGAGTACCCTAATTTGAACACCATTTAGCGCTTTTTAAATACTCTGGCTGTATAGAAAAAACTGTGCCATACTCCTTAAAAGCAAGTGACTTCAGTTGAACGAAACTAAAGCTCAAATAATGAAACTATGTATAACTGTGACAAATAAATTTGACTAAGCCCAGTCCTAGCTGTCAGATTATCTCTCAAATAGTTCTCTAGATAATCAAAATGATCTTCACATTGGTACGCTTAAATGTAGAGTTATCAAGAGTATAGAAGGATTTATGTAATGCGATAACAGGTATCTTAATAAGTCTTTTGTAAAGGACACCTTTGTGTAAGAAGAGAGGTCACAAAGGTTATTTGATACCAAAACTACTCCGATTGTGCGAATAAAAGAGGTGTAGAGATGAAAATGAAAATAAAATTCAAACTATTACATAATTGAATAAAAGTACTCATTGTTAATGTATTTTTTTCAATTCAGTCAGTTTAATTTCTTTTTTTTACCGGCACTTTCAAATGTGAAGGTGATACCTGCAGAGATTGGTGATCTGAACAAACAGGAGATTTTGTAGAGATTATTCGGGTGTCTGGTCTTAAGTGCTACAGCAAATTCATCAATGGAGTTATAAAGTTAACATATTTATCAGAAAGCTGAAAAATTTTAGAAATTAGAAGGATGAAAGTTTTTTCCTGGAATTTGAAAATTATAAAAATAAAGTGCCTGTTATAATAAATCGCGAAAATTCAACTATATCAGCTCTACAAACCATAGAATCGTTCACAACATCCTGTAAAAATAGTTCGCTGAACAACAAGCAATATAACTTAGCTTATACATAGTTTAAACAAAGGTTGCACTTCAGGAAACTAAGTTATTTTGTGAACTAACTTGCAACTCGTATAGTTACGTACATTCTATCTGAGTTTGTATTTATACTTCAATGTTTTGGATTAGCTTAAGGATTGTTATCAAATCGGTTTTATATTAAAACTTTAGAACACTATTTCTCAGCTACAGGGTTCTCTCTTTATAAATAGCTCTGCTAAATATCAAGTATTCACTCCGACTTATATAATAAAAATAATATTTAGGCATACGCAGTAGTAAGTAAAGTTAATTCATACTATTACTGTTATTCATACGCTTAAAATATGGAATGGTTTACTCACGAGTATTTATCGGGATTGTTCGACTAGTTTTGGACCCAACCGGAGTCCTTAATCATTAGATAAAGTGTCGGTGGGCGAACGAATCGAACTGGAGGACGTAAAGGCAAAATAGTATTTAAATAATTTTGGGAAATAGAGACAGAAAAGTATTAACATAATTTAAGAAACTAGAAAGTCGTTGAATCGTTCTTGAAAGAAGTAATAATAATACCAAAAGAGCAGGAATTCCCTCACTTAGCCTAAATCCAGTATATATTATGTGTTATTAATTAACTAGAACATGTTATTGACGTGCAATACAATTTGTAAACAAAGTCCAACTAATATCTTACGAATTATGGTTAAAATACCTGTCTGTCCGAATACAAACAATCATTAATCTCCATCATGATTCCAAATTGTATCGCACAAATCGTCGAATTAATTTAATAGCTATCAAAATTTTTGGTACAAATCCCGCCAGCCCGCGTGATTAATAAAATAGACAATTGTGCAACGGGATTATATCATTTGTTAACAAATTGGATTGCAATTAGGAAATTAGCGATTATTTTGCGATCGCTATGGAATAATCTGCATTGCTATCATAATACATTTATACTTATGTTTTGAACTATTTTCTCTGCTTCGAAAAAGTAGCCATAGTACATGGAAAGATAATTATAATATAACGGTGGTTTTCAAAAAAATATGATAATCATAATGTTAATATCTGCCTTCGTCTTCGGGGCCAAAAAAAATAAAAGACATTTAATTATTTATTCTCTTTGACGCCAAAATAGTGTAGCTTACTCTTCGTTTAGGAATTTATCGTAATAAAATTATACTTAAATATTTAAATTTGTAAAACATTGATCGATATCAAGAGCACTTTGTTAGGATGCAGCACGTTCGTTCAAAGGCGGTATAACATAAACTTTCTGCATTTAGAAAGTTCTCGAATCTCCAGGGGGCCACTGCGACTCTAAAAGAAAGACATGTATAGGTACATGTGTGAAGGAGAAAGCAACATGTGTGTTGCTTTCTCCGTAGAGCTTCATCTCGCTTCCACACCAGCATCAACCGTACTTTACAAGATAGTGGAAGGCGCCTTGAATATGTGAATTATCCACTTTCATAATAATCGATAGGAAATTTAATTTGTGTACGTGATGCAATTAGTTTAGCATTTAATAATATTTATAGTGTTACTTGATCGAAGTGACATCTCAATTGGCGTAGCTGTCTTGACATAAATCTGTATTGACAGGTAAAAAGGATGTGTTAATTTACCATGAATAGTAAGCTTAGGTAATATATAAACTATTTCGATTTTGCAATAAAATTTCATATCACATTTTAAATTGGTGATTTGTTATCGTCTTTTACTCAGATTAATTAATTGATTTTTTGGCATGCAAGCAACTTTCATGCGAATTTTCTTAATATAATTTTGTTTGGAATAGCATTAACAGACAGGCAGAGTTACTTTCATATTTATAACAAAAGTGTCCTTACAAAACACTCGCCCTAAAAATACCTGACAAATTAAAGGTCACATCCCAAGAGCAGCCAACAGCATTTGACGAAATCCAATTCCTATATCTCCAAGCACTTTATCCAAAATTGTCGTAATTCACATTTCATTAATGAAACATGTTCATTATAATACGATCAGGAGCATTCGCTCTCCACTTTATACGACATTACAGTCATATAGTTTGTCTGTAATGTTGTGCTATCAACGTCGCAATAGTTGTCAGAACGGGAGAGGAATATATCACTGTAGGCTCAGGTAAGTTATGGCCCGTGCACACACTGTGCCACGACAGCGTGTCAAGTTCGTAAATGAAATTTTCTTTTCTTCTCGTGTTTATTATGATATGTTTTTGTTGTGAACTTGTTTTGTTTTAAAAATATAATATTTTACTTGATGTATATTGTTTTGTTTCAAAATTAAAATTTAATTATTGTTGAGTAGATTTCGTACAATTCATAGGACGAATAAATATGTTTTCAGAGAAGATACATATGAAAACATATTTTACAAAATTCAAAAAGTTGTTTTTGTAGATTTTTACATAAAAACCAGGCCGTTTAAAAGTCATTAAGACGGATAAAAACAATGTATATTTATTTAAATCGTGATAAAACTGCGAGTCTCAAATACTAAAAGTATGATTTACAAAAAAAAAAAATCTACAAAAAGCATTTCGTTCCTCACATAATTTCAAAAGTCCGAAAGATGACTCTTCCTTACAAGCTACTCAATTGATTACTGTTCCAATAACCATAGTTAAAAAAAAATACTAACTACTCACTGCAAACAAGCAAATGATTCAAAAATAGTATCAAAATAACGATATAAACAGAGCAAAGGAACTGCATGTGTAATGTTCTTAATATAGCGCGGCGATCGACTTACTGACCTGACCTATGTGCAAGCGCAGGTTGGCATCTGTTTATGCAGCGCTCTTAAATTTGCGTGTTGCTTTGATCGATTCGGATATTTATAGTGCCAATCGTTCTGATAGTTGAAAGTGTTCTTGTATTGGAGATACCTAAATAAGAGTAATTTTTATTAAAAATCCGATCAAGAGTGTGTCGGACTTGCGACATTGAGGGTTCCGCAAAAAATATATAATGTAGGTAAGGAAATGTAGGTTTTTGGAACAGTTTAGTCAGATTTAAATTCCTACGCCACCTGAGCCTGAAAATCGACACCTTTCTCTAAAAAATTAAACTTCGTGCGACAAAAATAAGCTCAGATACTTAAATATAATCATTTAGGATGGGAACAGCAAAAAATAAAGTCAATTCCGAAATCCTGATATTTTGGATAATTCCACTTCGTCTACCATTACAAACTTCATTATCGTGGCTAAAACACTGCGCAAGACTTTTACCTCAAAACGAACCTAACTCAGACCAATCACATCAGCATAAAGCTAAAAATACGTTCACTTTGAATACAAATTCAATATTCAGTGATATTTTTCCGCGAACCGAACATACAAGCTAACAGATAATCAAATTATAATTTTCAACCTTTACAAAGTTTCGGGGTACGCATAATATCCTGCCTCCTTATTGGATCCCTCACAACTAAGGATCGTGACCCTCCTTCCCATTGGGTCACTGCTTGGATTATCCTGCGCCAGGTGTCCAACTTATTGCTACGTTATGGTAAGGGTTATCGAAATCAGTTCCATGCAGCTTCTTTAGTATTTCAGTATTCAAAAAAGTGGAAATTTTATTAAAATTTTAGCGGAATTCTTGCTTTAGATTGGCCAGTTCAGAAATGTATTGGAAAGGATGAAATAATTTCACCAGATTTCCATGTTTAGTATAAGTAAACAAATTCAGAACCAAAGCTGATCTCTTATATTGCAAAATTATCAACGATTTCCACGTTTCTATTTGCAGTGAAAACTTCAAGCTCTCTGCCAGTCTTGAAATAATATAAATCCTACAGCTCTGGGAATTGAACCTCCATAGTGGCCTCAATACGGAAACCAAGCAGACAGTAAACAATGTAACAGGATTTAATGTTAGTTGTCAGACAGCTTTATGTAATATAAGTCATGTCAGACGGAATTCGGGTGAAATGCCGCCACTTCGGAATCGTAGCGCGGTAGAGAATCCACAACGGACAAGATTAATTAGAGTTGCGGTTAAATTAATAACAGGGCAAGCACGCACTCGCGTCCGTCCTTCACTGCCCGACACAATGGCTAATCAAATCGTATTATCGTATAGAAAGGGCTTTATGGGAGATACTAGGTTATTAAGTTATGTAAGTACGGCTTCCGATTGTACTCCGAACGATGAAAAGTAAAATCTTGTTGAAGATAGATAATACTTTTACTTTGTGTCTTTAAATCCGATTTTCGAGGGTCGATCATTTCTTTTTAAAAACGATTGCCACAAGCGTCTGATTCTGAAACTCCCGTTAGTTACGTTTTCTAAGAAGAAGTACTATTGAGAGCGTACTAATGAAGAATATTTAAACCAATGTGAACGATTTTTGGATGTAATAAACACATGTTTCAAGATGCAAGTCCGCAATTACAAGATGATGAAAATATGTATTATTACCAGCAAAACGAACTACTAAATGATCAGCTAATCTAAAACACGTTCTTCCTTACTAATGAATCAGTTAACGGAAACCGAAACCAGAACACTACCGTAATAAAGCTTATTTTGGTACTCGATACGTTATTTATGAGGGATCGCGTCATCAATCAATATGAAAACACGCCTCGTTATATTGTTTCTTCCTCGTAGGTATAAAGAGTCAATTGGCGAAATTGAATCATTTAACCATTCAAAGAGGTTCACTCAATCTGTCACTACATTGGAATCATTCAATCAGATTAATGGTCGCAATATTGTTGGTTGGTTATTATTTTGCACGAAATGGCTTAGTGTCAAAGACAGAAATATTGTCGCAATACAAAAGTATTTGTAACGTAATCTTTTCAATTTTGAGTTCTGATGAAATAAATAGGTACATTTTTTGGAACATAGTCACTATGGATGGAGTTTCATTTTTCGGGATTACTTCTTAATCTCCGATAAACAGTTGTCCTAACAAGAACTATTTGATCCATCAGTTATATTATTTCTATCACTTAAAGACATTTGTTCCGTCTCAAATTTGTATGTATGAGATTCAGTCGCGATCGCAGAAACCCCGTTACTTGGTATAAAGGGTAAGATCATTACGTATTGGAAAAAACTTTGATATTATAATGAGGAATAGAATACTACCGGGGATTCTAATGATATGTTTTTTATGTTACTTTCTTAACGATTTCCTTTTAACGTTTATCAATCATGGTTCTGTGACACTGGTTCGTTTTCCTAAGTCCGTTCGCTTTTCTAAGGTATTAAAGCTTAATTTAATGACGATTGAAAATGACAGGACAAAGACCTCTTACACAAAGTACGTATGGGCACGTTTTGATCGCTACGTTCTCTAACTTGTGGGTTGGCAATTTCGAAATGCAATTTGGAAGCAAAAAGAGATACTTTGTAAATATATTTTTCACGACATATTGTTATAAAGCGAAAAAATCCACACAATTTTATGGCTTAATCGCACTTTTTGCACATTGCATGCAACTGCTCCGTAATTAAGCAAATCTGTTGAATTTTAATCTTACGTGTCGTCGTTACGAATAAAATCTGCAACCTCATTTACATTTACACCAAAAAAGGTATTTTTTGCACAAAAATAAATACAGTTAAACTTCACCTATACTGCAGTGCCTGTAGGAACTTAGGCTTCGTACAACGAAGGGTGTGGTCCTGATTACACCCTTTTTTCTTTCAAGTGGAGAATAGCTGCCTGGATATACGCATATACAGTGTGGGGATCGTGCAAGCCGCTTAGTGCTACGTCACGGCTTAAAACTGTAATACAGCATTGCATATATAATCAAGGTTTTCTTCGATACAAATCTATCAGTGCATATGACTAGTAGTAGATTTGGTTTGATTGCAACGACGTATTAATAGGCATTTTTCTATTTAGTAATTTTTGCCCAAATCCTCTGAATCAACCTCCCAAAATGAACATTTCCTACTTTGAAGTCAAAAAAAGAAACTGGGAATTAATGGCAAGTACTGCACACATCTGGACGACGCGTATAATGCCTCGTAATGTCCTTTCCATGTCTAAGCATAAATGACAACTATCTGGTACCTAGTTGTATAATAGAATCAGAGCTCGCTCGCCCGCCGACAGGCGCATTGGGATGCAAATTACATTATAACATTCAATGATTATGAATGAGTTCACGCCGGCAAATGGCAATGACCCAAGGTCATAGGAATTGACATTAGTTAAAATGTAACTGTAGAATATATTATGTTATATAACATTGGATATTTGCCTTCTGATGTCATTTTGAGTAAGCTTTATTTGTGGAATGCTGCACAAAGTATCAAAGAGATTAACATATTATAAGTAACTATTTAAAGTGACGTTTAAATAACGTTTCTGGATATTTAAGTCTTACCAAAGTAGAACACCATAATAAATCGTTACTTAAAAATGATTCACATCAAATAAAACATTATTTCCACCAAAATGTGCAAATGCGATGCCTCAAATGTAAATCAATTTCAACAATAAGTTAAAATTTCGAGGATATCGGTTCTGTGGTAAAAATAGGTTATTTGGCAGACCCAACCGCTGAACATTCTGATATTAGATAATGGGACCGTATTTTCAATTTCCGCACCGAACAAATGTTAATACTCATATTGGTTCCGCTTCTGGTTTCTCGCGAATGTGGAATTTGTGAAAGACACACTCTATGCGCCCGGGAAGCAAAGTTTGAAATTATATTTTTATTGTAGTTTAAATATATAAGTAACTTCTGCATATAAACGTACAAATAAAGCCTGAATGCTATGCTAATATGCTGGATAGTCCACAATTATAAAAAATATAACAAAAAGGTATTTGTTCTTGTATGTGTGATGATGATGCTTAGAACGAAAAAATACTAGGCACACCTTAATGGCTGATAGTCAGATACATCAAAGAAACATATACGATATCATAAACGTCAAATTTATCTATACGTACCTAGGTCAATCCTAGCATGAAAAGTATGCAAATGAAATGCACTTAGGAAATGAGTTTTATAAGGATCGAAGCGCCATATCGAGATTGCCAATTGAATTTAAAAGCGATAAAGCTGAAAACGAAATGGTAATTCAATTGTTTTTACGAATCTTTAAAGTAATCATGCAGATAGATGTGTTTCATTTAACGGTCATTTGGTAAACGGTTCTAAAGAACTTAATGGGTGGCATTTGAGAAACCAGAAAAGAAAAGGAATAATACTCTGATATTCTACAAATGATGACTGAATACTAAATTCTCTCCTAGAAAGTTTTTTTGACTAGGTGTAAGGAAATATTTAAAATAGATCTAAAAAGGCCACCCATCGTTAGGACTCGTGTAATCAAAACATACACAGTAAAGCCAACATCATTTGAACTGACTAATGGCCAATATCAATCGGTATCATGAACAAAATTTCGAAATTTTTCCCACAAATATTGGAGTATTCCCGAAGCTATTTATTAGTCGTCATGTGTAGAGTAAATGGCTCACAATTTCGTGAAATCAGACAGAATTCAAAATGAATAATGCAGTTCATTTGGCGGCTGAATGCAACGCAATGTTTCTGACATCGATATAGGATGAAGCTAATTTAGCTGTGGTCGACTACAATAATGAGCCAATTCATTTTAACCTCTGTTGCATTTCTCTACGCTTAAAATACGCGTACCGAATTTAATTAATGTTAAATTCTAATTATCTTGCGTTGTACTGGCAATTGCTTTGATGCGAGTCGAGTTTTGCATAATTTTATTTTCAACTAATTCTTCTGTTCTGCTGAATCCTTTAGCATAGTATTTTTTTTATTTCTGTCTGTCTGTTTAATGTTATTTTGAACTCTATGCCTATAGCATATAGTGTAGAGTTCTGATCGTTCATTGGATTAATGAATACTAGTGAGACCTGTGCCAGTATGGATAACTATGCTACACCCTTTGGGAGCCGCGGTGAACATGTATACCGTAGCTGGAGTACGGCGCACCTGACCTTTTGAAGGACATTAAAATAATGTTTATAGTAAGTCTTTTTACACTTTTCCCCACGTCGACATTTCCACTTTCAACAATTTGCTTTGCTTTATCTATTCTGTCTGCATGACCGAAGGATCGATGTGGTTTTTGGACATTCTTGTTTCTGCAAATACTTTGTATTTTTATATACCTTTGTGTCATTGAGCATAAATGCTCATCCTCTGCATTCGCTTTACCTCGTTTACCTCTGAGTGGAAAAATAGAATAAAGATTCTTCTTTTCGCCGTTTACTTTGAAAATACCTGCAATATATTTCATTTATTCTGCTGTATTCTTAAAATATTTTTTTTACAAAGCTTTAGGTATTCCTAATTTGATAGTTACCTTATTGTGTACTGTTATAGTATCAAATAAAATAGGTTTTTTTTTTGCTGAGTGTAATACTACATTCACTATCATTTAAATACAGATAGATTTTCAGTCCGATTCCATTTGAAACCATGCATTTGAAGCACTGTTTATCATACTATGAATCTCTTATCGGTTGGTATTCACCCACTTTGCGTAGGCCTTCCAATAACTACTACAATTAACGGTCTACGATGCAACCTACCAACATACAGGGTGTTTAGATGTTCAAATATGTTGTTAATGGCGAATTTACTAGACATAGTCTTGATGGTATCCCACCAATTACCCTAAATGATAAAAAAATCAAGTCTTTTTTCATAACGACTCCTGTTTCTAAGGGGGTTCACCAACACTCAAGTCACATGCACAAGACAAGCATTCGTGAATCGTTCGTCCATCACTCGAGAGGCAATTTTTTTTTATTAAAAATAATCTGACTGTATTTCATAATTTTTGTCCGAATTCTTAGTCCTGTTCGGTACAGGAATAGCAATTCTTCGGTATAGATTTCCATAAAACTAACATTATTTTGTTTTATTTCACTTTATCCTTAATCCTTTATCAATTACTATGAAATTAATACAAAACTCTCATTGTTCATCTCCCAAATACCGAAAGTATAAAATTCATTATCATGTTTCAAGATAACTGATGCTTGACAACTTGTTACAAGATTTTGAATAAGTAATAAAGTCTATACAATAAATAATTACTGAGAAATCGGGAGTTCCAAAGTATCTTTAATTAAGCATCGAAAAGATAATTTATTTACGTCTATCCATTCAAGACGAAAACTACAGTTTGCTCAACTGTCCAAAGCACCTCTTGGCGGAATCGTTCCGAGTTTATTTAGAGATATTTTGTTCCAGTTTATTTTCGGGCCTTCCTGTCGCGTCCGACTACGTGCGAATCTAAGGGCCAAGAAGTTCCAAAGGGATCTTCACTATTCCAAATACCACTTATTTATAAACCAGTTCTGTAAATCTTAATTAATTATTGATTTTGTTACGTGCAAAGCAGTTTCTGTTTCAAAGGCTTGGACTTGACATTGTATTAATTATAATGAAGGTTTAAAAGCATGTCAATTACAAGCGATTTCGCTATTCAACGGAATAAATTACCATTGTAAGTTTGCCAAGATAATGAACACATCAAAGGAACTGCATTTTAAAAGACGATACCATTTTCCGTTAAAGTGAATTGGATAACAAACACTTAATATGCTACGAGGCCGGAGCGCTCGTTAGGTCACGATGAACAGCGACTTTATTGTATGCCATCCCGACTACATTACCTTAACCCGGTGTAAAGTGGAGCAGCGAAAGGCATTCTTATCATATTACACAATTCAACTAAATCAAACCACGTATAATCTCATTACTGTTATCTCGCGAAATAACCATAACACGTCGCGTTTCCATTGTTTTCCATTTTCCGCGAGTATCGTGGCGGCGCGCGTTATCAGTGTGTGAGTTTAGTTGGACGGCGGCCGCCTCGCCCGACGCACGCCCGCCGCGCGCCGTTCCCCGCTTCCCGAGTTTTCCGCGGCCGTGCGCTAGTGCCGAGCCCGCTCCCCGCCGTACCGCGCCGCTTCGGGATATGTCACCCTGATATCGAATTAACGGTGTGTATAAACAACCAGTGTTTATTTCTACGGATAAGTTAATCGAGTTAATGATAAGTTAATGTGTGTCGGCCCCGTGTGTGTGGCACGTGATCGGATTACTGAATCGAGGGATAATATTGTTTTTACTGATGTAAGTAGGCGATACGTTTAGGGGTTTGTTAATGAATTAGATCTTTGTGCGAGAGATTATTGATAACGAGGACGCCATGTCGAAGGTCGCACAGATTCAATGTTTATCTTTTATCTTTGTGTACAGGCTGACGTTATCTGTGTGCTATCTGTTGTCAGTTTTTATTTTATTTTTAGAAGGCTATTTGCTTTGACAACAGTCGGTAGTTGATTTTCACTTCCTGAATTGTATATTTTTTTGGTACACGTATTGACACACGTATGAGATACATGCAGAATATGTGGGGACAATATTTTGATAACAATGTGAAGGGTTTAAGTAATATATCTCACAAAATGTGAAGTCCTCTTTTTATATTTCTCCCCCGGTATATATTGGTCACCCCACAGGCGCCCGCCCCCACGTTGTATGCATATTTGGTTTATTGTATACTTGTGGTCGTACATCAACAATATATCTTCATATCAAACGCGTGTTAACCGTCACCCCGGTTTTTATCGAAGGGTGGTTCAAATTATCGTACCTTTGCGTTTATTTCTTTATGATACTATTAAGGAAAAAATGACATTTTGTTTGGTTGTTTTTAAGTTATACTTTTGCTCATTTTAAAGAAAAGATTGCGGCTTCTTTTCCTATCTCTGGAATACCCAGAAGTTACCAAATGACTTTCTATAAAGATAGGGAAATGGCTCTTTAATTTATGAACTGCCAATCATTTACGACTCTACTGAGTTCAAATTTAACTCTTTCTTTGATATCTGGCAAAATGGAATGTCTGAAATAAGATTACTACGTATCTCATCCTTTATAGTCGCTTGTACGTTTAGATAATGATTTTATTCATGACTAGATAAATATTACAGTTTGATAATTACTTATAGAAAAGGAGAGTTTTACATTTAAATCTTAATTTATTTTCGCTATACTGTTATAAAATATAATTAGCCTTGTTACGAATCCCTAAAAATATGAGATAAATTAATACTAAAATATTACAATTACATCATTTTGATGAAAAATACATCCTATAAAGGCAGTACAATTTATCGTGGAGCTATATCTTCAACTAAGTTCATATTCCGTCTGTGACATATTTAGTGTCTCATAGGAGCGTCTGAATTATTGATTCCATGTCAATAAGTTCAGACGCCTTCAAACTAGTATGTAGCCTAGAACTAAATCTTTGGCCTCCAATATGAGGATAAGTTAATATAGAGAGCAAAAAGGTAGAGGGTACCATATTTCTTATAATTACGAATGAGAAATAGAGAACTGACTGCGACTATACAATTTTCGTAGAATAAGGAATTCCACATTTTTTTTGCAATTATTTTCTTTTAGTTTTATCGTTGACAATTATAAAAATTGCTAGCTATTTTCTAACCATACAAATGAAAAACTATTCAATTTTATAGTGGTTTCTTAGGTTTACGCGAATGTTAGACATTGAAATGAAACTACTTTTACGGATTTTATCGCGGTTTAATTTTAGATTTTAGTTCCCGACGTTTCGAAAACTTTGCAGGTATCATGGTCTAAAACTATTCAATTTTACTTACCAGTCAATTAGACTTAAATTTCCAATGAGGAAAGACTTTACAGTTACGAATTGTTAGACCGAAAATTACGTGTAGAGTCCTGTAACTAAAGTGATTAGACAATCTCGACAATATTAGTACAGCGATCATAATATCCGGACGTTGAGACGCTAACAGCTGTCTATACTTAGGTTATGTTGCTATTAAGATGAGATTAAAGGGGCATCGACCCAAGAGTAGATCAGAGATTCATTGTTAAGGATACACCTATAACAGTGACATGTATCGAGAGTAAATCTGTCTATTGCTGTTATATCGAATTACTTGTTATGTACTCGTAATATCTACAAAATTAAACCTTATAAATGTTAAAAAATATGTGTAGAAGAACGGTGGGGATGTTTTCTAAATTATTTTATACTAGCTTTTGCCCGCAGGCCCTGTTGCTACAAAAATGATCCCACATGAACATACAATCGGAATATAAATTACTATCCTATGTGTTAATCTTGGTTGTTAACTATCTGTGTACCAAGTTTCGTCCAAGTCTATTGAGTGGTTTTTGCGTGAAAGAGGAACAAACATCCATACAAACTTTCGCGTTTATAATATTAGTATGACTTCTTTGTATTTCTACATTCATTCAAATCACAGAACCATTGAATATGAAATCACCATAATAGCATAATACTCCAGTCATAACTAATTGCACTTTATTACATTCTCAAGTCAATACTACGTAGTTAGCATTAATTTATGTATATGAATCGAAATAATATTCAACATTGGCATTCACCTATATAAACAGAATCAATTAACGATTTATTTATCACAGAATAGCAAGCATCTGTTTAAATAAAGATGGAGATATAATTGCTTAATACATTTTCGTGTCACCTTCAATATGAGGCAGTAACAAATATCTGGTCAAGTACGAGTTGGACTAGTGGCACTGTGGGTACCGTACAAATAGGCTTAAAGAACCCAATCGGTTGGGTGAAATTTTTTAACCTTAAATCTAAATTTTTAATTGTTTGTCGTCACCATCATTGGTAATTTCAATTGTTCATGAGGCAACCTGTTTCCAATTCCGTTTTTACCCTTTGGTTACAGAACCCTAGAAACGACATAATTTTAAATGCCAATCTTACCTATTAAACATCTATTATGCTTAAAAGGGAAACACGTTAGTTTTATAAGAGTGTGGGTTGGAGTTGTTGCAGTGATGTTATCGTAGGTCAGAGGGCTTACCTCCATATATTAAAGCAATAATACTGCCATTGTGTGAAAGAGATGCCGCTCTATGGTATATATTGTGCTGTCTCGCCACCTCTTCTGTGAGACATGTCGGTTTGCCTCCAGGGCCAAGACAGCTATCAACTCTCTTTAAGAGTAGACCTACACAACCATGCATTGTGTTTACCTTTGACAGTTGGGACTTAATACTACAAAACCGTGATTCTTTTGTTCCAAAAATATATTTAAACACGCATTATAAACAAACTCGGAAAGTACACAATCAAAATTCGAATGATTAAAAAAAGGTTTTATTTTAATCACAACTTTCAAAAATAGAACTCTTTAGACAGTAACGAATATCGATGACAGTAATATTTCAAGTTAAGAATCTTGCTGTCTCTATTATATTCAAGATGAAAAGTAGAGATAGATAATTAACACAATTAAGAACGTATCTCTTAAAATGGTGTTCTGCTGTAGTGTTCGAAGATTTTAGCTAATTTGTACTAATTAAATACATGTTTGTTACTAAGTTCTTAGGTAGTTACTACACATAGGAGGTCTCTTAATGTGAGTCAGTTTGAACGGTAATATAGTAAATCATCTACTCAGTATAATTAATTATTTAACAAGGCCGACTTGAGAATCTATTTCAGAAAATTATAATAATCTAAGTTCTAGAGTACCTATATAAATGAGACGTGTATTAAGAAAATGCTTTTTTATAAATAATAATTTGTTAGATAAATCGGTCAGTTTGTATTACACCTGCTGAACGAATTATTAATAGTTAAAATATATCTAGGTATATGTCATCGATATCTTTTCGATATTCTTTCAGCATATTATAAGATAAACATTAAGTCCAATCGTAAAAACAAATACGCCTTGAAATAAAAATATAGAGTTTATTAAGTAGATTTTTTTTTTTAAATCTTATGATTCCAAAATCATTGCATGCCCCTCATACTTTAACGCAGAATTTGTTGGAAACTAGTTAATAATATTCTTTTGATTAACATAATAAGCCGTAGTTATTTTTATCACGATATGTCAACAGCATACTAAGTGTTCTGACTCATGTTCTACTAAGTCCATGTATGACTAGTTGCTGTAATTGTGAGGAAAACCTCGCGATACATATGTAATACGCATAATATTACGTGCCAAGAGGTGGGCAACATACAAACATACAAGTGTATAGGATTGGACTGTTTGTGGCTAGTGAAGTGTAGATAGATAATTGTGACTGTTGAATGTAATTCGAGAATTAAAATATTTAGCAGATGAACAAATTATTGATTGTAGTTATATTATTTATTTACTTTTATAAAGATCCCTGCACTATGTCATTTTATTCCTGTGGTGAAAGTTTGAACAAAAAAGTAAGTCACATGCACTAAGATACCTAGACATGGAACAAATTTCTGGATCATTCAAATGCTTAACCGGGGTTCGACCACGTCGTGCACCGTAGCTTTGGCATAGTGGCCTATAACATTCAGCAAACAAATAATGTTAAACTTGAATTAACATTAAAACTAATAAGATAGTTTTTTTACAAGTAATCCAAAGCTGAAAATTTCTAGAATAACAGAAACACAGCATTCAAAACCAAATTAACCGAAATCAAACTAAAATGATCAGTTAAGCATTGCTCATCGAGTTATGAAATAGAAATGGCGAACACAAACTCGTTAGTTCCTGACTATTAGGTGCATAACTAGAACAATGAGGGATGCGTATATGACTGACATCAATTCCCATTACGTACAATTGTATTTGATCCATGAGTTGTTTTGTTTTTGGTAAAATGTTAGTGTTAAATTGTAGTGACGAAAATGTGTTTCCAAATACTGTTTCTGACATTCGACCTAATTGGTGGAAGCATAACTCTGATTCTACATGCCTTTAAAAATAGCACGTTAAAATGTTCCTATTGTACTTATTTATATCTTGCAACTAGCTGTCTCGGCGAACTACGTACCGCCTAACAGTCGATGATATACATAATTTTTTGCAATTTTTCCATAGTTCTTTAACGTTTAAACCTTCCCTGGACTTCCACGAATATTTCAAGACTAAAATAAACCAAATCGGTTCAGCCGTTCTCGAGTTTTAGCGAGACTAACGAACACAAATTCTTTTTTGTATATAAAAAAAAGAAAGAAACGAAAATAGGTAGAAGATTGTTAATGGGTAAACTCAACAGAAGTGTTTGTAGTAAATTTCATCATTCACTAAAAGCATTGAGTAAATTGCAAACCAAGAAATTCCAATTCGCACCAATCACAGGGTGACTTAAACCCGTTGATTTGTTTACCTTTATCACGGAATTGACGGAATCGCGGTCTGGAGACGAAAATAAATATATTATCGTTGTGTTTGGTAAACACACGATGCAGGCGAGACCATCACGAGGTATTTAGGTCAGGGACTTAGCCGTGGACGACGCCCATCCACCCATTATGTACGCACACTCAAATAATCCCCATCCATACTGGATCAACTGAACATTGTATTAAGCGACGTTAATTGGATATTACTGGATTAATTGCTTATTAAAAGGTGTGAGGAGGTACGGTTTTTTGATGTGAATTAATACGGGAATATTGAAAAGCAATTAGATTATCTACCTTAGAGAAATATTGGTGTTTCGACATTGGTTATGCGTAAATTATGATGCTACTTGTGTATTTGTAGTCATCTTCTGAATTTGTTTTAAGGGTTCTGTACCCAAAGATAAAAAATTAAATCCCATTGCTAAGAGTTCTCCGTCTGCAACCAGGCTATCTCACGAACCGTGATAGCTAGACAGTCGACATTTACACTGATGATGTATTACGATTGTCAGTATAAAAACGAACGCTTAGTTAGGTTAACCACAAAAAGGTTTTCATTGGGACCTAAAGTATTGCGAGTCTGACTCGCACTTAACCAGTTTATTTTCGAGTATCAGACGTTCATAGTCAACAGTTCATAGAAATAGTTCTGCAGCGCTCGAAACTCTAGTTGATTCTCGCATATTTGTAGTCTAAAACCATAATATTTGGTTAAGTCAAGCTATTTTCTATTTCTATTTAAACATTCTTCGCGAAACACAAAATAGAACTTAGCATCGAAATGACCAAAATGAGATTTGCATAACGTTGTCTTCAACTCAGCTGAATCTGAAAATATAGAAGCTACTTACATACATGCCACCGTAATAGGTAGGTATTGCTCAGCAGCCCGTATCATAATCCTAAATATTTAGGAATTAGAATTGAACAATACTAAGTAATTGAATTATACGCGTGACTAATCTCATCTATACCATTAACTTACCCGTAGGTGCGGTAGACACAATAGCCCTTATTTTACGGCAATTACTTTATTCTTCACGGCACTTCAGTTCCTGTACCATGAGACCCTAAATCACGAGAGCCGTTGGTTTAGAAGTGAGATGTGGTGATAGAATAAGCATAGCGGCGTCTCGTTTCTACAATGGTGATAGTCGTCCTTTGCGGTTTCATAGTTAGGATGGTTATAGAGAATCGTTGACGTTACATCATGAATTGCCGGATAAATCAATTGCCATGCTTGTAAATTGTAAGGCACAAGGCGCTTACTCCTTTTATGGAGGTAAGCACGAACAGTCATAGTATTTCTAGCCTGCAACTGGTCTTGCACATATGGGTAGCATAGGCCACGGTGATATAAGTTTATGAACCTTGTATTAGTATTTCTGCTTTAAGATTAATTAATATTTATAATAAGCCTGCATCTGAATGACAGCATACTGGTTAGTGAGGATAATTCTTTTTTTTTTATCGTAGGTTTTGTTTGCGTAATTTCTACGTTTTGACCTTATGCCATTGTTATTAATACGAGTATAACTAAAATTCGAGCTCATGGACAATATAGTCAATGTACCTACATTTCTATTCCTTTTTTTCTTTTGCCCCAATTTGAAAATATACAACATTTAAATATTAAATTCAAAGGGTTCTAGTGCATCAAAGTGTGCATTCACGGATGATTTTGTAAATGTTTTATTATAAATACAGATTAGAAACAAAATAGGATAGTTGAAGCCTTCACCAAATCATCGGGAAAGAGTTAAGTGGAAACATTCCAACAATATTGAAATTAAATGAAAACATAACAAGCCATCATAAATAATTCTCGCAAGCAAAGCGCATTGAAACTTATTTTGCTTTTGAACGAACTTCGGCGTGCGACTGTCAATCTGTTAGTTCTGAACATTACTTCTAAATAATCAAAACCAGATTCAACACACTAGTTTTACTTCAATAACAGAACGCTTATAGAACAACAACTTTAGACAGCAAAAGTATATTTAATAAGCTAGATATTTAAATATTTTAATTTTGTAGAAAGTCAAAATCCAGAAAAAAAAAGTGACACAACAACTCTTTAAAACAAGAATGCGTTTTTGTTGACCGTTAAGAGAATAAAAAGCGTTTTAAAAACTAAAAATATTAATAGCTTGAAAATTAAATCCAAAATTTAATACTATTAGTCCGAGCCCTTCTTTAAGTTGAAGATGGGTCAAGGGTCTTATGAAGTAATTTGGACTTATAAGTTCTAAGTAAGTGGATTATACCTACACGGTATTTGTTTTGTTCAACAACTAAGAAATTTCGCGTTTGTATATTAATAGTGAATAATTTATTCCGAGTATAGCCGGCACTTTGAAACTAAAAGAAATTTAACTGAATTCTATTCGCAAAAATTATAAAATCGTAATTCTTATAAAAAACATATTATTACATTATTATGGTCATGAAATATAAAACATAGACTAGTATCGTAATAGATATCGTAGACTAGTTTACAAAAAACCGGTCTATATGCAGTTTAATAAGTTCTTATTAATTACAAACGAATATGTGTCCGAAGATTTTACAGTGTTCACAAATGTGTATATTTTAAATTCATAACTGTTTTTCCACAAAATCTAACAATTCATTTTCAAGATAAAATATGTAATACAATATTCTAGAATTTAATCTAGATATCTTATGTTTTTTTTTTATTATTGTTACAATAAGTATATTTCAAATAACGCAATTTAAATAAAAAAAGGTCAACCTAACATAGACGAGAATATAAGACGTACTAACTCAACCCAATACTCGTTACTCGACAGTCGTACAGTTAGTGATTAATAGTCATTACGGTCGAAATCCCGAAGGGTTTGGCCACAATATCGTAAACTCACAATGGGCAATCGACGTTATTATTATAGGTTACGAATTAGAACGAATGAACTGTGTATTACATGTCAATAATGTCCTATTAACTTTATGGTATACTTAATATGTGTCTAATAGAACGTAAGTCATGAATTGACGATCTCATTAATATTATAAACGTGAATGTGTGTATGTATGGATCTTTGTTACTCCTTTTTGCAAAAACCTCTGAACGAATTTAGACGAACTTTGATACGGCGATAGTTTAGACGATAGATAGTTCTGACGACCTCCGTGGTCGAGTGGCGCACGCACCGGTTTCAAGGTGTCGCTAGCTCTGAGGTCCCGGGTTCGATCCCCGGTCAGGTCAATGTAAAAATTCACATTTCTACATTGTCTCGGGTCTGGGTGTTTGTGGTACCTTCGTTGTATCTGAATTCCTTAACACAAGTGCTTTAGCAACTTTGGGTTCAGAACAATGTATGTGATGTTGTCCGCATTTATTTATAACTTAGATAAACACAGGATCTGTTTTCCGATTGTATGTTCTCGTATTATCATTTTTGACCTATTAGCGAGAACTAAGCAAAAAATCAGTAGACGGGGAGGAATAGTGACATTTTTGAACGACGCTTTCGGTATTTAAATAACCCAATACGAGGTTCAGAATACTTACTTAAAATGCCTTGTCATGAAATTTAAGTGACCTTATGTGTCGTTTTAAATACCTTCCAACAAATGTATTTTCATATTTGCTGATAACTTATATTTTCGAAAGTCATATTTGGCGAAGAACACTCAAACAATTCTTGAGTATTATTGATCAAATACATGAGAAAGATCAATAAAAGCTAAGTGCTCAACACAAACATCACGTACAAATTTAATTTTACCAGTTCGATTCGACTAATTACTCACAGTTATCGAGAAAATCTCATCTTAAATTACATAATTGTAGTTATTTTCAATCTCGTTCCGATTGTTATTGTGGAAAACCAATGAGCAATGAAAAATATCCGTCCTCTTAGCACATATTTGTGAAGCAACTAAGCATGTCTAGGCATGGACCCATCATTCTAAGAAATGGTTACCTAGTCATAACTAACTTCTCATTATTAAAATTCCAGTAATCAACAAGGTTAATGAACAAGACTAGACTATTGACCAAAGTTGAGGAGAAACTTAAATTATGGTAAATTTCTAACATTAACACACTTATAGATACGTAGGTGTTAAAACAAATAATACTCACTAATTGTGAAATTCTGGGCTACTAAGTAACTGTAATGCGTGATTCATAGGTTATTAGGAACGGAAGTTTAACGTTTAGACAGTTATGAAAACAGAGTTCGATGGAATCAATGTAGTGTTTGTAATTGAAGACGAAATAAAGTTTACAGGCGTAGTAATTGAGACTGAAGAGAAGCCAGGAGTCAGTGAGCTAATATCAAAGGTTTCTTTTATTCATTGCCTGCGTCTTGTGTTAGCAGAACGGAAAGTTTAGATGCAGCTGAGCCTCTTGAACGTAAACTAACAGCTAATGAGTCCAACTTAGGTTTCTACGGGGAACTGGTTGAAATTTTAGGAGTGTGTTCAAACGAAGTTAGTTCGATACTGTCCACTTCTCTAGTTTCAAATAGCAAAGGAGTCTATACTCTAGATAATTAAATTACATCCTCTCGTTATATTATTAAAGTACGAGTACTAACAATTGAAAAGTGGATAAAAAAATGGAAACCTCCTTTATAACGAAATTTGAAAATAAACTTTCCTCTACTACTATAATGACTATAGTTATAGAAAACTCTTAATTAATAAAGGCTAAGCTCATAATCGATACGACAGGTTAGCAGCTATTTTTGGTCGGAGATTTCATTAGCCTTTGTGAACAGTCGACCGCATATTACTTTACACTTATTAGGTTTAATAGCTTTATAGTAAAACCTTAGGGTCGATGTTTGCGTCACCCAGCGACCATGTCCACGCCCTGTGTGGCGGTTTGTACCCCGATAAACACTTGAAAGTTTGATATCATCGGCTCTATAATTTCTTGACTAATCAATTTGAGATTTGTAGACGATTATTACTTGGGCGTGATCGGGTGGATAAGCAGTATATACTGGTAGTAGGTATCTCAGGAACTTTTAGGTTTGTAGCAAGTTTGATAACTTTTTCCTTTTTTATTATTATCTGATATAGTGTCAGTGCAGGGTAAAAGCTTATGGAGGATAATCAAAAAAACGCTATTTGCAATTTATGATAAAGATTTATTCATGATTACAGCAAATGAATCCGAATTATTTTTCAAATGTTTTGGTAGAAATGAAAGTCATTCCCGTGTGATTAAAAACAAAATTTCGATTCTCTAATAAATCACCGAAATAAAAGTCCAATGGTCAGTTTTGTTTGTAAGTGAAAATTTAAAACTACAATTAATTCAATGAGCTTAATGCTCTCAATAGAACTCGAATGCAATGTGAACAAATCCATTGTTTTCTTAAGACCAATGAAGTTTCAATTAGTGATCGGAAACTGCGGCGATGCAACTTACGGAATAATTAATTACAAACTTTTCCATCCTGTTGCCTCAAACGGTTTCCTTAATTTAGCCCACTTGTGGTAATGATTCAGCCCATTCATGAAACCGCAATCAGCTTACGTCAAATTACGTCATCTCAGTACAAACAAAACGTATTTCAGAAACTTTAAAGAAGAGTACAAGAAAACTAAATTACGATACGGTAAAGATACGATCACAGGTTAAGCTATGCTTGACGCGGTTGGTCTGTAGATGGGTGACCATCTTTGTCATAACGAGTTCCTCCGTGTTTCGGAAGGCACGTTAAATTGTGGGTCCCGGCTGTTATTCCTACATCTTTGACAGTCGTTACAGGTAGTCAGAAGCTTGAAAAAGTCTGACAGCCAGTCTAACCAAGGGGTATCGTGTTGCCCAGGTAACTGGGTTTAGGAGGTCAGATAGGCAGTCGCTCCTTGTAAAACACTGGTACTTAGCTGAAACCGGTTGGACTGGTAGCCGACCCCAACATAGTTGGTAAAAGGCTAGGCCAATGACAAGAAAACTAAATTTAGAACAAAACGTAATATTCTATTCTAAAAATACTAATCTTCGATCTTTATACAAATAATGCGTGTGTCATTTAAAACATTAGAGTTGGGCAAACAGCTGAGTCAATTAGATAATGACGCAAGTTAAATTAGGGTTATAAATGTTTGTGTGTAAATATAGAAGTCTTTGGTACAAGAGAAAGCTTTCAGACGATAAACTGTAGGGAAGTAAGTGTAGTTATCGTTGACATTGAAAAATGGTTTATAACTTATATTATCAACATTATTACGTATGGCATAGAGGTTAATATCAACTCCCTTGGTTTTATCAACAAACAAATATTTGTTCGTATTGATTTATTGATTTAAAGTAGTATAAATACGTAATGTTTACCGGTATAACCTTAATCATGTAAAAAGGAATTGTTAAATATATTCTAGAGGTATTTTTCTGTAAATAAATACCACATAAATCCATTTCCTATACTAAAATTATAAAGAAGAATTTTGAAGTTGATTGTGTTGTGTGTTTAATCTCAGTAATTACTGAACTGGATTTGAAAAAAAATTCTATAAAGATTGAAAACAACGTTATTTGTTTGTTAAAAAATACTTCTTATACAAAAAAAAAAACTGATCAAGAAAAAGTATATTAAGAATATCATCGCTAATACGTAACAGTGATATTCGTAACAGGTATTATTCCATTATCGATCGTTATTCTAAATATCATAAAATCTGTAATCTATCTCTGTAGATTTAAATAAGATTTAGCTGTCTTGTACGGATTACTTTGTTAAAGAAGATTTGTTGCCTTTTTACGTGTGAGGAAATGAGATAGAACGCATTATTGAATCTTTTGTTTTTTTTTGTTGTTTTATAAGGGGTTTATCGCAAATTGTTAGAAATTAGGTTATTTAAGGGGTAATATTTCTTGATTAATATTAAATGACAGACATACTTAATTATGATTTCATATGCATCCTTTTTAAACATAAAGCCTTTTTTATACTGAAATCCGTCTACTAAAAAACTAACTAAACGATGATACACTAGAAGAGAAAATATCAATTGTTAAAGCTCACATTTTATACGTATAAAAGGAGAATGTTCTGTCAAACAGCCATTGATGCAAGCTGCCAATGCAGATAGTGGGATTGTTCGCAGCGGGTGCGGCACCAATACACACGCACTATATGTATATACTTAGCACACATCCATAAGTACTCTCCCAACAATTGTATTAACGGACACTCACACAAACAAACGCACATTTACATTCAATTTTGACGGATTACGGTGACATGTTTAGAATTGTCGCTTAGAACTGCATTTGTAGATGGGCTGGGAAAAAACGGGATGTTTTTACCCATCAGACATCAATAAACAATATTTAAAGTTTAAAGGTGCTTGATAATTCATAATTTGAAAAGCTTCATTGAAATGAGCAGTATTAAATGTAGATAAAGTGGAGTGATAACATTCAATCGATTCCACTGCCCATGTTTTTTTTTTCACACCAATATAAAAGAGTATCTAGCTTAAAGTACGAACTTTGCAAATACTTTCCGATTTCCGGAAAATTTAAAAAAACTTTTCCGAAGTTTAACATGACGATATCAAAGACCTTAAAAATTACAAAAAGGCCAAGTTATACTGGTTTATCCGATGTCATGTGTCCGTGTGCAATGTTGTATGTAGGAAGTTACGTCTAGAGTATGTGATTGTGTTGGGCGCGGCCGGTTCACACACTGCACAGGATCTGGGCTCTATTAGCTGCGCCCGCGCCGCGCGCCAGCGATCACTGGCGTGTGGAGACGCGCCCTCATTCATAAAAATAATTCCCGTTGTTGTCCAATGATATATTCCTCTGTTCATTTGAATTTACTTCTATGCATTTATAAAATCATGCGTCGCATAGAAAAGATAATAAATGGAAAACTTCAAATGCTTAACAAGTGACAATGACATAACTTTGACTTTTCAGGTTAATACATTGCTGTGGAGCGATTCAATAGCGTTAGCGCTCAGAGAAAGAATTTGTTAAAAGACCAAGATTTTCTAAAAACTTAAAAGTGGAACTTTCTTTTAGTACTCAATACACCATATATTAAGCTCAGAAGGATATCAGCTGAATAAATTTAACAAACAGGCAAACCACGTTTCCAGACAGAGCGTTAGATGCAGGGAAGAGAGATTTCTGCTCTGCAGTAGTATTAAAAATACCAAAAAATTTCTAAGGGCCATGATAATATATCCAATCAAATTTCACCACAGAGGTTGTGTTGTCTTAGTAAAAGTTCCGCTTCAATTGTAGAACTCGTGGTAAAATGTTTGACGACAGTATTAACCAATCATTTTGTATTAAATCTTAGAAGATACAGATCCTTGTATAAAATACGAAATAATATAATATAATATATCCTGGGACAACTCACACACGGTTATCTCATCCCAAGCTAAGCAGAGCTTGTGTTATGGTAACCAGACAACTGATAAACTTATATATTTCTAAATACATACATATTATAGATAAATTACACCCAGACACCAGAACAAATGATCATGCTCATCACACAACATTTGTCCTGGGCGGGAATCGAACCCACGACCTCCGGTATAGCAGTCAGGGTCACTAACCACTAGACCAACAGGCCCGCCAAATGATTCCTAATGCTGATGAATAAAGTGAGAAGTTTCGTATTTCAATAGCCTTCACTTGTTTTGACTGATAAATTGATAACGGGGTGTTTCGTTGACCTTAATAACGTCGAAATATTTTACAGTAGCTATTTTATGGATTACTAATTAAAATACTTGCAGAATGTGCCTGCTTAAGTAGTTCATATTCAATCAATTAAGCTTTCGTTATAAAAAGGATTATAAAGTCCCATATCCGTACTCCATGGTGCTTGCGAAATACAATATCGATATTAATCACTTTAATTAAACGTGTCGAGGGAAGCTTAAATTATCCAAGTACCCAAGTTTCATCACAATATCAGTTTCACACAATCTGTGAATAAAGAAATATTTAAACAGCTTTATCTTTTGTAATTTTAATTAGGAATTTAAGTGAATTATGCAAACATAGGTGTGATTCACCGTCGCACCTGCGATGCCTGCGAACGGATCGGATTCTCGTTTCACCGAACATGATATTATATCTGCTTATTTTCGTCTCTGTCAGTGAGCCAATTCGATTTCACGGACCAACCACTGCCAATAGCAACACTGGTGGGCTGATTTACCATTCGAAATCATATTTTGCTGGCACCCCGGTAAAGCTTAGCGCACACCGATGTTACTTCGTACGGTGATTTAGCTTGTTTGTACTGCCCTTTTGCTATCTTTTGGAGCGAGTAGCGTGACGTAACTACGTTTAAGGTCGCACTCGACTTTGGGGTGGCTTTACAAAACTAGAACTGGTTTAGTTGTTGGTTTTCGACCACGGAAAGTAACGTACATAAATAATTACATAATACATGTGCCCTGGCACATTTTGACTAAAACTAATTTAAGTTAATATTTTTAGCCTGTTTTATTATTCTTTACTTTTAGAATAAAATATTATTCATTTCATCTTTAAACTTAAAACAAATCTTTTGCTCTAGTCCAATGCACCAGTAAAGCTAAATCCGCATACTTTTCTCGGAATCCTTTTACTTTTAAGAGAACATCAAAGAGAGGCTTCCGTTATAACAAACAAAGGTAACAAAAAGCATACAAATAGTTGTTAGGGGTCCCACAGTACACACATCGGCCACGGCGACGTCCTAAATACATAAAGTGATGGTAATGAACTCAATTTTAAACACTTGTTAGTCGCACATCTGATAAATGGTGACTCGGTACAAGCTTTCTCGACAATATTCTGTTCGCGTTAATTCAATATTAGTTTAGCACCGTTCTGGCCAGCTGGCAGTGGCCCACATCCTTCACCTTCACCCCGATACCTTATCGTAAATACAATTTATAAGCGTTTTATACGATAGATAACCTCACATTGTTAAATTGAACGAAATATGATAACGAACAATCAAATACCTCAGTGTAATGGCCTTACTCGACTTGTGTCGTTAAGATAAACTGGATGTGACGTCACGACGCTCATCGTCGGGAGATAACACGCTTGATATAATTAAGTTTATTTACATACATGTATTAAACACTTTCTCCTGTAACATTGAAACACGTACTGCCATTAAATGTAACGGGAAAATTATGACTTTCCCTTTTTGTTATTTATTTCACGTGATATGGCTGCGGCGTGAGTGACATTACTATCGAGACGTAGGAACTTTATTCACGTGCACATAGTGCTTTAGTAAAGACTAGTGGCCTTTATTCATGAGGTTTTGGGCATTCTCGGGACACGCACGTGGTTCATACATAAACATTGTACCTACCTGTAACATACATTTACATGCATTGTGCATTCCTAGTCTCACGTGTCTTTATTTTACCATTAGTATGTGTGTCAAGTAGTATAGCGTGGTTTTCTATTTTATTTGTTCAGGTGTAATAAAGTACAATGAAAAAATGTATATTTTACAGTATTCATTTCGCATTGTTTGTCGGCAGATTGTTTTGAATGGAATCGTTCTTTTACGCATTTCAAAGGATTCTAAGTCTTATTTATTTCGACGTTGAGTGCAAATATGAATAATTTATATTCCCATTAAGGTGTAACAAGTGCGCTTATAGAATACGATAAGAAGGAAAATATGATGGAAATATATTGTTAGGTAAATATTTTTAGCTTTAGTTAGGTTACACGTTCTCGAATGTTTAAAAAGAATTCTGGTTTTGGGTTCGATTCCTAGACCGTAATTAGAAGGAAAGAAAAAAAATGTAATTACAAAAAACATTGTTTTAATGGATATCTTAACCCTTTTGCAAATCTGAAATAATTTTCAATCTCGAATTTCTGTAGAACTGTTAGTGGATTTAAGCACCGATGTTACTTTATTCTAGGAAACGTGATCAATCCACAAATTAATAGTTTAAAAAAAACCGCTTTTCAAAGCCTAAAGTATTCGAAAATTCAAAAATAATGATATCAAATTTTCATGTAAATGAAACCTTTTTAATAAAAAGAAAACTTCTTGCTAAACTCTACTTTTTTATGTGGATTGATTCTAAATTCAAAGAATCGTCTAGCCAACCATTTTTTGTTGTATCATATATTTGATTGTGATTTACAGAGACCGTCATGATCGCACCGACTTTCAAGGCGCGCTCGACCTCACCAGGTATATTTGTAAGCCACTAACACGAGTGTGTACCTACCTTGTATAAAGATACCTTAATACTAATTATAGTCATGTGCTTTGATTGTTGTTTTTAATTATTAATCTTGTAGATAGAAGAGCAGCTCGTGCCTGAGCTACTACGGTCTAAGTTGATCGATCACAGGTCAGAAGGCACATTAAATTGGTGGGTTCCGGCATTCAGAAACTAGAAAGTCTTACAACCAGTCTTACTAAGGGGTATCGTGTTGGCCAAGGCTGAGGAGGTCAGATAGGCAGAGGCTACTTTTGAACATTGTTGCTTAGCTTTATCCGGTTATACTGGAAGCCCCCCGTACCTTAACAAAGCAGGAAAAATTCTAGGATGAGGATTTTCTAGAAAAAATGTAGTGACGATACAAATTACATGACTCTACCTCAAATTGTTTTGATGCTTACCAATTCCAACTTAAACCACCTACGTATTTCAGTTAAGCGGTTTGATCTAGAAAGGAGACCTTATAAAGTCAATTGAGAATTCCTAGTGATAAAACTCATCAATTTATATTTATTTAGCTTGAAGCTCAAATGAATTAAAAGTGTATTAAGAAGGCAGTGAATGACTATTGAATTGAAGCAGTGAATAGTGCTAGGAATATACCTAGTTTTTTTCTGAAGTTTTCATTGCATTGACCAGTTTGAGAAAAAATAAATAAAAAACGTTAATACGAAGTATGAAAACTTCGAAAATAAACAAAGAATTTCAATAATATCTTTTCAAACGCAGTTCCTAGAGTTTCAATAGTTGGAATACTCGCTATGAAATAGTAACTAAAAGAAATACTTGAGAAGCAAACGAATGCCCTTTAAAGGCTATTTCATTAAAACTCTGCGAACTAAGATGATACTGCTGGCATTTTTCTAGCAATAAGCGAACTTTGAGGCACTGTCTATAGAAATGAGCAAGAAAGTTCCCAGTAACCGCAGAATTATTTGATTCCCTGCCTAACTGACTTTCAGTAGGAACAAAAATTGCAGACATTTTTGAAAGTTTTATTTAGTAGATAGGCATTGCCCATACGTTTTTAATAAAACTTATCAATATTTAAATGATTCGTTTTCTCAAGTTGTTTGTCATCTGTCACGTTAATTGAAGAATGTTAAAGTATTTTTTTTAATCGATATTTGACTGAATATTGACCTAAATAACTAAAGGCACTAATTAGTATGTAAAGTGTGTTTATAGTACACCTTCAGAAGTTATGTTGCCTCTGTGCAAATTTGAATGAGCTGTCAGTGAACTGGACAAATTGCCAGACACTACAGGCCCTCAGCCAAATGTTGCAAGCTTTGACATACTTATTTTACGTATACATCATATAGCCTCGAACAAAAACGAGCTCTGCTTTTTCTAGTTTATTTCGGAAAACGTATCTGAAATAAATAAACGGGAAAAATGTGAATGTTTTCAGTTATAGCGTTCTATTGAAAAATACCTGGAAATCAAGAGCGGGAGTTAGAAATATATGTACATTTATTTTACATATTTCTAGTTCCGAGATATTTCTCGTTATCACAACATGTATATTTACAATTCCAAGTAAATACATGAAGCCTTAGATGACAGATCCGTTATTAAATATTTATTTTGAGATGTTAAATTAAAAGACAAATTCTGTACGAGATTTTTTTTCCGTTGTATTTACTATGAGCCTTTGTAACAGGATTGCCATTGGGTGAGCGAAACGAGGTTATGTGAAATGTAGCCCTAATTTTGTCTAGCTTGCCTTAATAGCTACAATATGGATTATAGTCCCGGCAAATTCCAACTTTTAATGTTTAGTATGAGATAGTTTAAATAAGAATAGTTAATCTTATTGTATTTTTACTAGTACCCGTATGGAGAAATATCCATCAATCCTAAATACAACAACACATCTGTGTAGTTAATCCTTTGTAAATCGATACACGTTATTCATTATTTTCTAGGTGGAAAACCTTTGCCCTACATTGGAAAATAATTACTTTGTTGACAATCAAACATAGCCCAGTTCACAAATTTTTATTGTTAGTGGACTGGATAAATACTGGTTAGAAAAACGTTTTTTATTGACATTAGAGGAAAAAACTTTACTTATGTTTTAACAGTTTCTGCTCGATGTGAATTTGTTTTTACTAATTGATATTCGGAATGTAGTGTGGTGTGCCCTAATACAATGTTTGGTTTTGATGATGTTTTTGTTTTTTTTTTGGGTTTTTTACATAACTTTATTATTACATTTAATTTAATTTAATTTACGTTGTGTACTGGACTTTATCGAATATAATGGCCCCTTCATCTATACTCTTTTGTACTTAGGTACATTATGTGTAATTTTCTTTCTTCTTCGTTTTGTGTTTTCGATCTTTATGAAACAAGGAGGTTTCATATGAAAATATGAGCAAATACAGATAACAAGTTATAGTAGATGATGTCTGCACTAAAATGTATTGCAAGCTGAGATAGAGCATAGCATGCTCGTGCAGTAAAATTAAGCACTAAATAAGCCAAGATTACAATAAAATTTGCCTTTCATATCACAAAATATCAAAGAACCTTGCAGCAATAGTAAAAGCTGAGCAATATGAAAACGTTTATAAGACAAGTTCTTTTAGGAGAGACGACAATCATATCCGGAATATCCATAAAAAGGGAGATGCTATAAAAAGGGCATTAGTCCCTTCATGTTTCTGCTGACGGTACATTCGGACGGTTAGAATAGAAATGTTATATTCTGACCACATTTGCATAACTTGCTCCCTATGATAGTAAGGGTTTTATAGTACTCATATTTATCACGTCACAAATTTTTCGCGGTCTCCAGTAATTGTTCGCTTGAGTTGGGATCTTTGCGTTTGGAAGGAAGATTTGGTAATACTTTAACGACCGATATTTAGGTTAAGACAAGTTTGTAGGTATATGACAGGGCAAATCTCAATTTGAACTTATTGATCGCTGATCCTTCAAACAAAATATAGACTGAACATTTTAGAGAAAGAATATTTAAATTAAAATAAAACCGTTTTTTAAGAAACTCTTGTGAATTTAATGTGTACAATGGTGTAAAGGTAACATCGCATCTTTTTAAAATGAAATACAAACCTAGCTTGAAACTCGTATTATTTCAAAGGTCTCCAAAGCCAAGTCAAATAAACTGAAACACAAAAAAAAAGTTTACACGTTTTAAAAGTCACCTACAATTCGCGTCGACATTAGCTATGTATAAAATGTTACGACATGCGCGTTAACCCTGTAATCTACGTGTGTGGTCTCGAGTACAAAATGTAAATATTAGTAACATAACGTCATGATAACGTATCCGTGCACTTCCTGCTAGCTGGTGTTAAATTAATCATAATTAGGTTAAGATTATGTTTGAGATAGAGATTGTTTGATTTGTTAAGTTACGCGTCTGGTATTTAGGTCGGGATTTGGATAGTCGATCAAGGAAAATTTTACTTTATGAATGTTCTAATTCTGATTATCGTTTCGAAAGAGCTGCTATTGACTGCACTGATAGCCTAGTGGTTGAGGTTACTAGGTACGCCAAACTCAATGAGCGTGACGTATTGCGGGTTCGATCCCTGCAAAGCAAGCATTTTTTTATTCTAGAATGCTTGCCCTGAGTCTGGGTGTCTTTGAGCATGTTATTTAAATGACTATGAAACCTCCGCGACTAAAATTAAATTCCTTATTACAGGAGTCGATTTAAAAAAACATTTTATTCCAAGCCTTGTGGGCAGTTAATATGTAGGTACGTAGGTCCTCGCTTAAAGGTAAGCTATCATAAACAACAATGTAAATAGCCTATAAATACACATTACCTCCACAATTCTTCTGTGACTGCAATCCTCGCCTACTATAAGTGATTAAAACATATGAGACGACCATCCTTCTGACATAATCCCTACGTCTTTACGACACCCACTGGTATCACAGGCCGACCGAGCAACACGGAACTAAACGACAAATAAAAACTAACTGGGAACAAATGGAGGAGGAGTGAAAGTAGGGATTGGTATCCTCACACTATGTCTAGTTAGTAGGTGGGTAGAAGTAGTAGAGTAAAAAGTTTCGATACCTTTCTTATGGGATGACGAATTATTTTTTTGACAAATGTTTCACCTTTTGGCCAGCTTTTATTGGCACAAGGCACAGGGAGCCCCTTCGTCGATACTGATTTAATATTACTACTTAGTAAGTTTTTGGTTTCTGGACAAATAGAAAAGGAAAACAAAAGCTTGAAGGTCTAACATCGCAGTAGACAAACGTTTTTTTTTTAATTTCATAATAATATTATTTCCCGTACCTACTTGAGAAAAGCACTTAAATTTTAATCTGCTCTGTAGTTAACTAAATACACTTCAAGAGACAAATGACATAAACTTTTGTAGGATTAGTTCACAACGTCAAACATATTATTACCTAAATCGCCTTGAGATTTATGTAGCCCTGGTACTTTTCGTTTTACGACTACCAACATTCTGGCGATGACAAAACTGCGTGAGTCATCGGACATAACTAATGATTCTGATAACCAGATTAAAATATGTATTATCTATATCTAGGAAACCTTCATAAATTGTTTCCGACAATTTTCCTAATAATTCTCAGATGAGATGTTCCGTGAATAAGTTAATAAATATGAACAAGCTGATTGCTTTCTTACGAAAGATTAAAGTAGAGAAGAAGAATGTGATAAATGAATCTTAGGAATTTTATCCTTTTTTCCTAACAAAATAAATTAAGTTCTGTTTTTACAGGCCAGAATTTTGCACAATTATTTATTATGTATTTTGAAGCTTGTTTATTTTATTAGGTACTGTAGCTAGATTGCTTTAGAAAATATATTAATCATGATCACAGTAAATCACCGCCATCAATAAGTACTGTAACAGTTCACGTTTTAAATAAATTTTTAATTGTTTCAAACCAAAAAGTTTTTAATCACTTTTTTTCGTAACAACGGCCAGATACGTAACGGCTTTAAAATATAAAACCTTTTTGGCTTTACCTGTATAGATTTACGCAGGAGTTTCCATTTTCAAATGAATTAAACATTGTTAATAAACGCGACGCTTGATGATGTTGTTGAATCAATTAACCCTTTTGGTGTTTTTTCTACATGATAAAGGTCTGACATTTTACATTTTGTTTATTCAATGGTAAATTGATAAAAAACAAACTATTTTGACTGTAGTATTTTATGTGTAAAGAGACACGAAATTTCCAAAGCCATATCATCATAAAGAAAAGAAACGTACTGTCTTCATCGCCTAATGCTTGCAGGTATATCAAACAGCTGATATTAATGACCTACAGTAGGAATAGGACAACCGACACAAGTTTCAACCCCCGGGGTACACTTGCCGTACATTATTATGTCAACAAAAATGTCTACTAGCAATATATGTAGATATTATTAAACCAGACTATAATAATTCTATTGTTAGTTTTTTACTTGATTGATTATAATTTAATTTTGAAATTTTATAAGGTTAAAGTGAGAAGCGGTAGTAGATAGAGACAGATGTCTTATAAAAGCAATACTGTCGCGACATTTTAAAAATGGCTTGATGTAGTTAATATGTTCAGGCAGTCACAGTATCATTTATACCTACCTAATACGTATTGCCACATTTGCCACGATCCCCTTCGTAATTAGAAATTGGTAAACGCATTGAAAACTAAAAACATAAATAGATAAATCCCGAAACAGTTCACTTCCTTCTAAGTTATCACTTCCTCTGTTCATCTGTCTCCTGTATTTCATGAACTGCAAAAGTTAGATAGGTGTATTTTACAGACTACGCACTTCTGCAGCCGCTATAACAACAAAAATTAAAATCGGTATCGAAGTTAAGTCTTTTTGAAACGTAGATTTAATTGGTGACCATTTTCTCGCACTTTGGATTTTCTTCACTCAACTTATAGTTCAACTCACACATGACCGGTTATTTTACGGTCCAGTTAAAACTATATCTTGGACTATAGATAGTTGATCTGTTGACAAGTTTTAGTACAAACGGTATGTCTCGGCAATAACTCGGCCCTTTATTACGGGGCCCTTATCCCTACAATTGCGAACTGTTAGTGTATCCTAACCCTTCAGAGGTCGTAATATCTATGATATATGTACGTACAATAAATTTAATGGTTACCTTATATCCAGTTACAGATTACCTAATTGATATATTGTGCTGGCATATTGAGTAAGGGAGTGTTACTTAACTTAAGCCTATTATAATGAAATATGAGGGGAATTGTTAAGGGTATGTTCTTAATTTTCTTACTCTATTTTCTTTTTATTCGTACATTAAAACCGCGTCCCTAAAGTCGTTTTTTTTTTAAATATCTGTTGTATTGTCTGAATATCAACATCTTGGGAACCACCTTGGAAATTTTGTTTCCTAAAATACGTAAATATGCGAATGCAAATGCGATTTTGCTACTTTTTGTCACCTAAACTACTTAACCGATTTTGATAAAACTTGCTATGGTGACAGCTTAACTTCACCGCCGACTTCCAGACAGGCAAATCCGCGAGCGAAATCAAGTAAATAAGTCTACAGATTCAAAATATTTGCTTAATCACTATTCGTTGGTAATGTTGGTATCATAAACTTATGTATCGGTATTTAGTGTAATACTTAGCATGTATGTGGCAGACGTTAGTTGACGGTAAGTCGATAATCATCGATTACGTCACCGCATAACTTACACTTTGATATCATAAATATTTGATTTTAAATCAAGTGTTGGTTAATTAGGTATGTTGAAATAGGTTTTCATGATTGTTAAATTATACTCTTTATTTCTATTAAAAATATGATTTTATGAATCCATTAACAATGGTGTGATTTTATGTCCTATAAACGCCATTTATGGTTATTTTATGGATTTTTAAAAGGCTGATTTTAAAAGCTAAATTTGTACCAGAAATATTTCGCGAGCGATATTAATAATTACCTATTAATATATAAACTTTTATGTGTCACAAAATTTATCAAAAACAAGCAATTAATTTCAAGATACTCTAAAGACAAAAAGACCATATTCAAATCATTATACTTACATAGTCAAAAAGCAAGCCGCTTTGTATACTATTTGAATAACAAACAAAAGAAAAAAATAAAAGAGAATCTACGAATAGCGGCATTATCGCTAATAGCGATCTCTTACAGACAACCTTTTCCACTTAATCTTTACAAAGGAAATATTACAAATACGATAGGAATGGAAATGTATAGGTTATTGTGGGCTTACTGTTGTAGCCGATAACCTTTGTGCTAATGTGTAATGAAACTTGTCGTTACAGTTATTGTGTTGTATGTACACGTTTTTTTTATATTTAAACACGACAAGGGTTCTTTATGATCGCTAATTTGAACGTAAATTGATTTAAAAAGCAGTTTTCATTTCAAACTATAAGTTTTTCACCATAAACATTACGCGCTGAATAATTAAGAACGCATTTGAATTTGCAATAATAAATGATGGCGTATAAGCTAAAAAAATATAAATAATATTTTTAAAAAGATATTAAAATGTAAATATATAATAAAAAACTAAAGTCTTAGTTCAAATTTTCAATGAAGGCGGAACTAAATACCTAGTCAATATTCTGACGTTATTAAAACTAAAGTGATGAAAAAAAACACTGGCAGTGTCAAATTGATAGTGCGTATTAGAGATTAGTAAAAAATGACAAATGACATTGGACAGAACCTTAACACTAATCGGTTATTACATTACCATAAACAACGAGTTAGCGAATAAATCATAAATTCCAGACATTTAGACGTATTCACAGCTAAGTGGCGGACTGAAAAGGGTTCTCCCTAAAAACATTTTCTCGCCACCGTACAAACAATAGCTTTCTGAGGGAAACTTTTCCATTTGTACAAAATCCTTTTTAGACTTCTCGACACAAAAGGTGAAAAATTAAACCTCTTATAGCCGATTATTAGATGTAACTTCGGAATCGTCTCTAATAAATACTGTGGAGTATTCACAGTATTTATTGTGACAATATTTATATTGTTAGCTTATTTTAAATTAACTATCAAAGTACACATGTTTCTCTTTAATGCTACTTCATTTAGACTTTTTAATACTATATAATCTTAGTGTCGTGTTAGTTTCACAAATTTATAAAACATACACAAAGAAGACCGAGAACAAAGTATTCGTAGATCATTCAATTTTTTGTCGGTACAAACACTACAGTAATATTGACGTGGTTATTTTAGAGCTAATATATAATAACATCAAGATGTCACTATATATACCTTATGTACTTTTAGAGCAACTCGTGAAAAATCAGAACTACAAAATCCGAAGTAGCCATATCACCGCTTACCTACCTTAATAATACCTCCAGATTTTACAGCATAATTCAAGTTCGACCCCACGTAATACTTCAGATAGATTCATGAGAGCTACACAAAAATCCTTTCACCCCAATGTTCATCTCACCAAAGTTGTGAGGCATACGTTCGCAATAACACGTAGATATTAAAATGATAAGGTACCGCCATACTCGTTCATTGAACTTCATAGAGCTACGAACGTCAGAGACTCGTCAGAATATTAATGGCACATAATATGTTCAGAATACTTGTTACAACTTTTCCCATTATGCTACTCAGATTTACAGCAGGAAAAATGTGTTTGACGCGAAAAGGCGCTCGGTAAAATTCTGTGGAAGTTCGTCGTGTAATGTGGATGTAAGCGATGATTACCAGTGCCTGTCAATTTGTTTCATGCCTTGCTCACACGCCGAATATCCAATTTAATACATTTGAAAAGTCGCGGTCGCTGTAACTTTTTACGGGTGCTTTTTTATCCAATATGATTGAACTGTTCAAAAGGAATAAAGTTATATTTGATGTGATGAGAATACCCGATTAGCAAAAAAAGTTATGTGTGTTTTAATACTTCCTGTACCGAATCAATAATATTCGTGGTTTGTATTTTATATTCCTTGGTAGGTAGAAATTCGATCCTGACTTGAAATAAGAACTTCACATTTTAAAGCTTCTTTTTAAAACCAAACTCTTAAAAAGTAAAAAAGATCGTTTTACGAGAATATTTTATATTTTAATTCGAAACGATCGATGTTGCTTCGGGTTAAGCACAGTTTTGATTAGTTCTGAAACGCTTTCTGAAAACTTTTCACATAAATGCTTTACCTTAACCCCTGATAAAATTACTGTCTTTAACGACAACTCTAAGCCAACTTATAGCCTAATTATAATTAGATAGAACACTCAAATTATATTACTTAAAGTTTCATCGTTAATTATTATGAAGATATTGTGATTCTTTTAATGAAAAAGTTAGTCTGTAGTTTCTGAAACGAAATAGTTCGAGATATTAAAAGTATTTCTACAGAAACTTTGTACGTTAAAGTAATTAAGGTACGTTATTGATCGATATCTGCTAATTAACATCTACATATACGCAACTACTGAGTATTTTTCAAAAATGAACTCTAAACAAATTGCTATAAAGGATAGTTTCGAATAAACACTTAAACATATAGGTAAGAAAACGTTTAACGATATTTCCTATTATATTTATTACCTTTTATTTGCATACTCTCAAAGCAAGCGAGTGTTAGTGTAGTCGAGAACGCACTTATACGCCGCTAGCTGACGTGTCAGACAAAAGCACCAGTTCTCCTTAAAAGCCCTATTGTAACCAGCATTGTTTGGCTCCAACCCACTAAAAGGGAGGTAATCGAAGAATTTGACCTTTCACTACCATTTGTCTGAGAAATTAAAACGATTGTTTGAATGGGAATACTATAGAGTATAAATAACCAAATAACTGTGTAGGCGAAATAGTATTTTTTTTAATAAAAGCACAATTTTCTACTTAACTAGTAATATTATTAGCATAAAGAAAATGAATAAAAACTTGTAATTTTTCGCTAGTTTACTGTTGCATCTATGAACAATGGGATTTGTAATAATGTCATTCAAAGTAATGCTCCATAAATTTTCACTTTAATTGGTAATATGTTACATCATTGAAGGTTTAATAAAACTTATTTAAATAGTTGAATGGTCATGAAATCTTACCTTTTAAGTTCACTAAGGTTGTGGGTCAACACGCCTCTGCTTTTGTCGGGGTGCCATAGTATTAGTAGAAGTCAGTACCTAGTAAAGATTATGTAGGCGGACGAACTTCTCATTTTTTATTTATTATGTAATAATGGAGACGAATCCTACACAATCAATATTGCAATATACATAACTTAATTCAAATGTGTTTGAGAATAAGTCGTTTCGAAACACAATTTACTCTATAAACAATTTTATTGTAACTGATACCAATTTTATCGGCAAAATAAACGCATAATTGTATAGATGGAGCATAAAATATTCTTATCAGCCTCGTAATTTATAAAACAGTGAACGTACGTTTGTATTTTATGTTTTGGAGGCGTATACAATGTGTACAGTTTGGTGAGCGCTATCAGTGCTCTGAATGACGGTGATAAAAATAGCGAGCACATGTGTTGGGCGCCAGATGCCTGTGACCTTACGCTCCGTCCGTTCCATATGCACAACAGACTATAAATATTGGCAGCGTTTCCCTGTTTTCCACACTACATTTAAGTTTATTACGAAACAAAAAGCCATTGTCTTTATGACAGGCGATAACCTTGAAAGTGGAGGTAAACGAAGGTGATGTATGATACAATAAATCAATACAAATGTAACACTGTTTTGTGATCGATGAGGCGTAACGCTGTAATATTAGTATTCGGTCGGGTATTGAATATACTGACCGGCCTAAGATTGGATTAGATCACAGCTTAGGTAATATGGAAGCAAGGGTATTAATTTGTTGTTTGTGTTTGAGATACCTGGGTATAAACCATACATGATATTGATAATTGGGAAGAGAAGTATTAAGTTTCACGGTAAAAGTAATCTACAGTAGAGTATTTAATAACAATTGAATCAGTCCAAAAGGTAGTTTAAAAAACTATAACCTCTTTATAATTTTATGACATTAATATAATATGAAGATAGGTGGGATGAAAGTAGAAGCTACTAGGGTCATTTTTCGGTTAAAATTTTACTAAGTGGCGATATCACGATGAAAAAAACGCTATCCGTTTGTGTTAGTTATCCGTATTTTTCCCGTTCGTCTTTAAGAAAGTTGTTATGTTCATACACTCATCTCCTCAGGGATCAAAAATTACAAATAAAACCCGATTAAATGACATATAAGTATTTGCCTCACAAGCGACCCTCTTAACTAGGTACTGTTTCTTCAGATATTCTGAAGATCGCACCAAATTTCGAAAGTTTCCTTTTTTATATATTTTTTGTGGATTGTGTGTAGTTGTGGACAGTCCAGTACTTAATTATTCATCGCTGCGGAATATTGAATGGACGTTCGTTTGCAGGCAATATTTTGGTTTTATTTGTGCATCGAACAATGAAATGCTATTCTCAACTATTGAATATTCCATTTCGACGGCTTTTTTTATACTTTCGGATTGAAACGAAACATGTGCGCGAAACGCGAAATTGTTATACTCTAAAGTTCTAACTTTCACAAAAAAAAATTGTTTTTTTTTCACAAATATTCCAAAAAAGAAACTTTTTTTTCTGAAAAAATCCAAGCAAAAACAACCAATTATTATAAAGTAATTGGAAGTTATCCGTTTGATACAATTACATGTATAGATCTATTAACAATACTAGATTGCCTAGGTTTTGACCTCCGTGGAGATCGGAATTACCTGGAAAAAGCAAGGTTGTGTCATTGTTACTGTATTATAACATAATATATTTCCAATGTGGAATTTTTTATGAGTAATAATATTACGTACATATGTTTTCTGATCAAGAACAACAGTGGCAGGTCCAAGTATTCATCTTAATAAAGCAATGTGTTTTTATAAACAATATTCTGAATTGTTTTTTATGTGGTCTTGAATAATAGAAGATGAAGTTTAAAATTAATCTTTTTTAATTAAACAATTTTTAAGAACTTAGGTGACCTGAAGTTAAAAGTTCCATTTAAACTAAAATTCTTTCAACGTGAAAGCTTTGTAGGTAAGTTAAAGACCGTTGAAGTGCGAATCGGGTATCCCATTCTGAGAAATAGACTAAAGATACAAAAATCAGTTGGGTGTCAAATGAATTTGTAAGATCCCACGTTAAATGTTTGTCTCACTCTCGAACCTAACCTTGATCTTTGTTTCTTAATTTGTTGTTATTCTCACAACTCAAATACATCATCTGTAAAAACGACAACAGTCCACCTATCACGATTCATGAAATACAGCCTGGTGACATACGGACAGACAACGGACCCACAGTAAAAGGATTTCATTTTAACCTTTTGATTAGGGAACCCTAAAAAAGAATTCATAAGAAAAAGTGTTAAGCTCGCATATATAACTGAAAATACAACTGTGATTAAAGTGTACGCGGCGGACGCCATGATTATTTATACGTTCATTCATCACATTTTTCTTTCTTAACCTACTGAAACGTCGACATCCCAAACCAAACGATTACCACACTTCCTCTTACGTAATAAAACTCATTTTCGCGTGACACCAAAATAACATACGACTTTTTAACGAAAGTAATTTATAAAATTTGTGTATCGTGGTTTATCCCAGTTTGATAATCAAATCAATTCTGATATATTACTTTCGTAATATGAATAGATGGTTAATTTTGATGGGGTATGGTGAAAAGTGTTTCCATACTATTAATAGATGCATTAAAGTTTAAATACCATTAGCTCTGACGCGACTAACACGATCGCGCGTTGAGTTAAATGTACGTTCGACATAAATAACGTGACTTTGTTATAAGAGAGTATTAATACTATTGTGTGGGAATCCCTATAATGACATAACTAAATATACACGTAACAAAAATAAAAGGAAAAATAAATAGTTTTCGTTTCATGGACTGGGATAAACGATTTATCAATGAACCTTCTTTGAATGAGTTAATAATAAAAAAGAACACATTAAAAAAAAGTATTCAGGTATTCGAAATTTTAAATATATAGCGTCAACCCACGTCATTATTTATATTTTATATACTCCTATCTTATGAATGGCTTTACACATATCGGCAACACGCAATAAAAATAAAGTTACATTTTATAAAAAAACATAAAACCCACGTGACAAGAAAAACTATTATTATGTATCTATCATCACGAACAAACTTTAATGAGAACAATAAAATTAAATTATACATGTTAATGTAGTTCCCAACGAGTAAAAAAACATTTTTTTTTAAATCCCTTTGCTGAAACATAAATTTTATTCTTTACGTATCAATAAAACACATTTGAATCACTGCCCTGTTGTTTAATTATAAATTTTACCGCCACAGGGCTGTAATGTACCGAAATGTAATTATCGGAATGTATGTAGATCTTGTCTTTTTTAACGTAGAATAAAAATAAGACTAGATGACGATGATGACTTAAGATGTCCGTAGTTTCCAATTTAATTTGTCGATTTTCCCGTCTTTTAAAAAACAAACCGAAACCAACTCATTTGTTTTATTAAATCATAGAAAAGATACCTAATTACTTTCCAAATAAGTTATTGAAATTTATCGCAAAAGAAGCAGTTTATTTGATAAGACTGTCTTTTTAGTAATTGAATTACACATACTTGTGCCTCTATTAATTTCTCAAAGGAATGCCTTTACAAAGCTCTACCTTAGCTCATAACATATATAAAAGTACTCGTACATATACATATATTAGGGATCGTCTAGCTCTACAGTCATTATGAGCGCCAAGAGACAGAAATAGCGGTCTCTATCCGACTCACAAATGTGTGTCAACACCCAAGTTATTTTAACCAGCCCATATTATTCATAACAGATATTAAGGGCCCGCTGATTTTGTTCGAGACTTTTCACAAAGAAAATTCTAAGATAGTTCTTAAGCTGTTTTAAAATGATTGTCTTATATTTTATATTATGTATAGAAAGTATAAAAGAATTATACGTTGCTAGATTACATTAATAGTACCGAGCATACGATTTAGGCTCGAACGGCTGAACCGATTTCGATTAAAGTTGCTAGTTTGATAGCTTTGATTAACTCATAGGTTATCCGACTGCGTTATAGGAGGGCTATGTTTTGGCAGCTTTAACTGACATTCAGGCGGGAGAAGTTGTGAGCTACAGCTAGTTTATGTGGAAATTTTCTTAAGCAATTTTCCATGTCCTTTGTCCCTTCGCCAAGGACCATAGAAAGCTCATATAAGTTCTATATAAGCCACATTAAACGTAAAGCAGTCAAGTATCGCTGACTAGTTGCTGCGTGTGCGATGGGCTTTACCCACACGAACACCGACCTCTTAATTCATACGAATCTTGGCAACGATTATTAAGATATAGTTTATGTACTCTCCACTCTATTTATAAGTCAATTTTAAGATAAACGAAATAAACGAATGTCTGCTCTACATAGGCCTTTGAATTGTTGACTGTTACTGCAACTTAATAGGTATAAGTTGAAGTGTGAGAATTAAATCTGGTACCAAAAAGCTCAATACCAAGAACACAAACAATTTATAAAAATAAATAGATAATTCAATTAACGATCAGTCGCTTTAGTCGAACAATAGTTTTAATTCAACGATGAAATAATTTAAATTTCTAACAGCGTTTCATTAAGATTGTTGAGGTCAAATGAAGAGTAATAGGCGAGATAATTTCAATTAAATTTAATTTAAAACGAAGTTAATTTTATCGCGGGCTTGAGTGATTAAAACGATGCGTCAGTAATCTATACTGAATTATACAATAGTGAACTTTTGGTATAAAATAACAGGTACTATCATTTGAGTACCTAAAACCAGTCTTATGGGAATCCAGCTCGTGACGTATAGAGCTGCAGGCTAAAGAAAAACGAAAATGGTCACCCATCAGTAGTACCAACCGATCTTTGATCTCGTTTTACATTTTAGAAGTTGTTCTTATAGCGACAAAAGAAATATACTATTTGTGAAAATGACAAAGGTTGCTATAACGTTTTAAATACAGCCAGAAATGAGAGACAGAAGGATTGTCAGACGGACAGATGTCCAATCAAAAGAACCATAGTTTTTACTATTAATACATGTCATAATAATTATCTGGACTCGGTCACAAAATGATAATGAACACATTATTTAACAATACATTTGTGACCATAAACGGGCGTGTCGTGTTGCACCGCGCCGCAGTCGCGTCACTCCCCACTGATGTGATTCGCCTATTTAATTACATTTCGTTATCGGCACACTTACTTTTCCATTAACGTTTCCCTTAATGTGAGCAATAAATTTAACCCACGTCACAGTTTTATTGTAAAAGGAAAGTTACGAGAACTCTCCGAGTATAAATGCCATCATTTACAAAAACACATATATTTTTCATTATATTTAGAAAATGATATTTATTTATACAACAGCTGACAAAAATAATAGAGGTCTGCGTAAACTGAATGTCAAAATTGAATAATATTACCACAGAGATGGGATCGAATTTATTATCATATTTATTCGTCGGCTTTTATTAATATGATTGGTTATTTTATTGGAAGTTGGACAAACGATTCGACTTTTTTAATTATTTTAATAGATTTTTACTAACAAACACACATAATCTGAATGAACCGACGTGATATCGAGCGTAGATAACAACGTTGATCATTGACAAATTAAAATTGAATTGCGTTTAGTGAGGAAATTAGTATCAAAGTAAAACGTCATTTAAGTCCAAACTGAAAAAATGAACGCGTCAAAATAAGAAAAGCTAAATAAGAAACATTCTAATTTTAAACACGATTTTTTTAAGAATAATAGAACGACGCTCTCAAATCTTAATCATACAGCCTCCGGTACAAATGTGGTGTCACGTCACAGTCATCACGTTGCATATGAGTCACGTAATGTGTCAACAAATAGGCGTCACCACAGAGGTCGCAACACCTGAACAGTTGGCAACGTGACAAGTTGCATAACCGTCGCGAAAACAGGAAACCGGACTATTTAAGTAGCCATTATAAAGTCCAACACAAATACGAATCGACTAGCTGTTATTCATGTTTTATTTTTTGTTTCAGGTAAGTTTGTACGCCTTTGAAAACGGTAAAAGAGAAGACAACGTAGTAAGTAAAATAGTGGATTAAGTTTATGGGAGCCTAGTTTAATTAAGGCTGCTACGTAAGTGATAAAGGTGACAGAAGCGCTTCTTGCGCGAAACTACTGTTTATTTGTAACGTACAAATTATCCTAGATACGGGAATACAAATGGGGGTGCCTAATTTAAGCAAAGAATATAGTAGAGAGCACAAAATTTAAGTGTCATGCTTATCAAGAACCTAAAAAACGTAAAAAAAATATCATAAGCCTTTTTTCCATATTTTAAAATTTCATAAACAGGTAAAAAGAATTCAAGTAGAATAACATTTAAATTTGCGCAGTCTATTTTTAAAAAGTCTATTAAAAATCATTTCAAATTCGATTTCCTGTTAATTAATTTTGACGGCTACTATCGACAGGATCCGACATCTGACAAAAACATTTTCAAAATCCCAAACAACAATCTATCGTTTCGAATAATCCGAGTCTGTTCAGGCGCCATAATCCTTCGTTTCCAAAAATACTCTAAAAATGACAGAAAGGCATGACAGAAACGGCTGAAAGTACATCACAGTTTAGCTTTGTATATGAAATGTATAGGTTTCATCGAAAAGGTTCACATATCTCGTTCAATTTTGTGTCGAAAATATGTGTTTTTTTTTTGGGAGAGTGTTTCAGTGGACCGGTGCTTCCTGACGCACATACGGTGGCATAAAAGCAGCGTAAAATATATTAAAAGCGCAACCATTTTGAACGTGGCTTTACCAAAAATTACCTTTGTTCCATAATTATTTTGATAATTTTGTAACTATCATGTGCGTATAGATGTTTGTTTGAGAGAGATTTCCGAATCGTAGTTAATACATCTTGAAATAGTAAACACAAAAAAATAACGCTCTTCTTGCAGCAGTTGATAAAAATAAATCTTTAATCAGAGGAAGTATATTTGACAACTTCCCAATATGAATTTAGGAGGCAAAAACCAATTCTCGTTAACAGACCACCCTCTCCTTTCCAATAAAATTACTTGCATGGTTCCCTATTAGTCCCTCATACGTACAAGCTTTTAGTGATTGAAACCATCGACACCAAATTAAATAAACAACCCTATCACCATTCCCGAAATCAGGGCTAACGTAATTACTTTCCCCTAAAATTATCAATAAAACAATGATTGAACATTAAAAACTAATATTGTTGAACTGAGATACGATTTAGTGTATAATACGAGGATTTATACGAAGAGGCAAAAACTGAATTTGACTAAAACCAAGAATGACATTAAACTAATTGATTCGTTCAAAGGAATTTGTTCTATGAAAGGAATAGGTAAAATAAATATTCTCTTTTCGACAAAGTTTTATTCTAGAAACTTAGAGGAATTATTTGAGACGTGCCTTTAATGAAATAGAAGGAATTTTAAGTACTTGAGGGAGTCGATTCAAAGGTTATATTATTTAGAACCATCGGGCGGAACATTAACTTATTCAGACCCACGACTAGACTTTTAAGATAAATTTCGTATAGAAGTTGTCCTAAATTTTCTCTCTAACGTAAAAAAAGACATTTCTTCCAGAGTCTACAATGATTGAATAGCATGAATGCACAAAAGCGACTACTCTAAGTCACAAACAGCCTATGAATAATCTTAAGTCTGTGAACGCTGTACTTCTAGTTTTCTAAATCGTAGGTCACACTCACATCTCGCATTCATCATAAGTATAAACAAGGTCTACTATTTTGTTTTGTTTTACTCTACCAAATTTAATTAACAAAGAGAAATATGATGCTCAAAAGTTCATTGGAAGCTTTAATAAGCCGGTGGCCATTTTATCCCCTTATATAAACCGTGAAATAACAAAATATCACCAAAGCTCTCGTCAAAAGTAGTTAAGAGATTAAAGAACCCTTTTAAATAATTAATTTACTTTAGACTTAGTGTGGGAGGCAACTAAACGGTATTTTTATATATGTACTTGTGTGTCAGGGAACCGTAAACCTTTTTGGAGACAACCTTATTATAGTTAGGGTGTTAAGAGAATTTATTCTGAAAGGGCACGTTATTAAGCCAATGGAAGAAGTTGAAAGTGCTTATGCGTAAAATGATTTATCTTAGTACATATCAAACCTTATTTCTTGGGCAATAGGTCCTTCCCGAAAAGAATAGCAATGATAATTGTTATTGTTTTACATTTGAAGTTTTAGTGTTTTCCATACCAACCTTTTGCCGTCTGCATACGAATCCAGTAATTCCAGTCGCTGGTCACAATAGATTATCGGATTTTCACAAAAATATTTCAAAATTGAATTCTCGGTAGTAAAAATACAACGTGTACATTACATGGTAACAAAATTGTTGTTAGTACCTATCTATACTAATATGAAAAGCTGAAGAGTTTGTTTGTTAATCTCCGGAACTACTAGTTTAAATTGAAAAAATCTTTTTGTGTTGAATAGACCATTCATTGAGGAAGGTTTTAGGCTATTTACCATCACGCTGCGACTAATAGGAGCGAAGATACAAAATGTGGAAAAAACAGGAAAAATTATTCATCTTCGAGGGCTTCAGTTCAAAAATTGCTAACTTACATCTTCTAACCACGGGGACGAAGTCGCGGGCTAGTTCCATATAAAAGTATGTTAAACAAATATAGATATTATACAAATCTAGAACTCCAGCGATTTGCCTGGTAACAATGCCAATTAGTTCACCAAATGGGATAAAAGAATATCTTATGCTCAATACGTTCTTCATTCAGTATATATAATGGCACATTAGATGTATTAGCATACCTATTACAATACACAATGATATTAACATAAAATTAGGATTAAAGTCTGAAAAAGCTCAGGTATTATGGTAAACAACGCAGGGCTGTCACAAACCAAGCAACACATAATGTAGCATTAGTCGTTCGTAAGCTTTTTGTCCTTATAAGTAATGACCCTATTAGCATCTTGTAGAAAATAATTTAATATCTTCAAGGAAAACGATTCGACTCTGACATCTTTCCTCCATTTCAACGGTATATTATTTGTGACATTCTTATTTGTTTTTCGTTGATACGCTTTTTCATTTATAATGGCGATTTAACTTCGTGAGCAAAAATAGAATGGAATCGAATGACGGATAGTATTATTTTTGTTCTAATGAACGAGGCGGCATACGGCAGCAGCATTTTTTCTTTTAAAGCGAATGGATATGATGCAAAAGGGGAAAGTAATGCTTGCTTGTGGCTTTTAGTATTTTGCTGTTTTATTAGAGCATTAGCGTATTATAACTTTGCCGTGAATTCTTTAATCTGGACTTCAGTTATATGAATGCAAAGCAGTGCATTATATAAAGCAGCTTTTCCCCTTATTGCATAAGTCTTGTTTTAAGTGCTCAAACTAAGAGTTCTCTTCTTATTCGATTTAATATATTTTACATCTTCCTTTCCTGATAATTTCCTCTACGTGCTTTGTGCAGATTATATTTCGTTTAATATTCCCGTAATTTCTTTTCTGAGTGACAGACAGATTCGTCACCACATCACATGCTTGTTATACACGCTCCACTACTAGAATGTTGCAGTAAACATCATTTAAAAAGTCATTATTGAACCCCATCAACCGTATGGAATATCAATATCATTAAGTTAATTCTACCGAAAGCTAATTACCTTAACGTACAGGTGACAACGCTTCCACTCGCCGCTTGATTACAGCGCGCAGATCAACCCGACATTAAAATTTAATGAACTCCGATCTACACTGGTATGTTTACTGGTCCCCAGTGGTTCGGTGATCAAGGTTAGATAGGCTTGTGTTAGTCGTTGTTTCAGTTCCTATCCACTAATTTGTATAGCGTTTTCATGAGGTATTTTCAAAAGAGATTGGAGAATCGCTTTGGAAGTATCCGCTAGAAACCATCCTTCCCAAGACGGAAATATGTATCAGTACTGGACAAAAAGAATCACATGCTTAGAATATTGTTACGGCATAATTTTTAAAATTTTACAAAACATCGTTTGTAAAGACAAATCGTAAAGTAGAAGTAAGAGAGTATCGTAAGGAAAACTTGATTAAATTAAATTAATCGGATCTAACATTGGATGATCTTTTACGATATTCTATCGTATATTATGTGAGAAGGGGCATTTTCCTGCAGTAGGTCAATTACAAACTGATATTATAATACGTATTTTAAGGCAAACAATATTGGATTTTAATATCGTTGGGTCCATCCGATAACTAGATTGTTATCGTATGAATACCCGCGCCGGGAAATGAGAGCCTCGGAATTTGGCGGTTAAAAACATGTTTGCAATGTTGGCAGTGGCATGCAACCCCAACTGATTAAATATCATGTATGGTTGAATTCCTTTAATGGAATCGATAGGTTTTGCCTTTGTAAACTGCTTATGATAATATTTCGGTCAGTTGCTTTGGTTACGGTTAGAGACATTTTAGTAGGTTGTGGTGCCCAATTTAATTTTGACCTTTTTAGAAAACCATCCTCAGACCTAGATGCGGTATTTTATAATGACACAATGTGTATTTCCATCACTGACAGGATCTAAAAATACCTATAGCAAGAAGAACTCATATAGTAAAATTGACATCGGTCAAAAATTTTATGGGTTTTACGATTTTAAAACACACCTTTTCGCAACTGTGATGGGTTTTCATACTTATATACGTATGGCCGGACTTTACTGCCACACGGTGTAGGTATATGCGGTATATTTCCAACACAATTTATTCTCATGAAAGCACGTCTATGCAGAGCTTTTGTAGGTCACTCGATACTCTTATCTAGTATGATGAAGCCTTATGACGTGTGTTGGCTGAAGTTTGAGAGAAATATCGTGAAGGAACTGGTGATCAGTGCTTATCTTAGACTATACAATAGACACTGGGAAAATATAAGTGAATATGTTGATTCTACTCATGGCTAAGTTACTACCGCACAGGTATATCGATCACAGGTTAAGCTGCGTTTAGCACGTTCGGCCATGGATGACCATTACCGTAATAAAGAGTTCGTACATGTTACGGAAGGCTCTTTAAATTGTGTGTCCCGGCTGTTATTTATACATCTTTGACAGTGGTTACCGGTAGTTAGAGGCTAGAGAATCTAACAACCAGTCTTACTAAGGGGTATCGTCTTTCCCAGGTGACTGGGTTCAGGAAGTCAGATGGCTTTGTAAAATACTTGTACGTAGCTGCATAAAGTATGTCTCGGGAAAAAGGTGGACTGGTGATGATGATAGGCTACTCAAAATGTATGTAGAAAATAAGAACTCGAATCTTAATCATTTATCTTCCTTTATCAAATGCAAAAGTACTAACACCCGACTTGGAAAGGCGGTCGCCAAGAGTTGAGATAGTTAATAAACTAGTAAATAAAACTAGTTCTACGAAATCCAATCAACTCACACGTATGAGAATGATAAAGTTCGCTAATTGTGTACCGACTAACACTGCACAACAGTTATAAACTGCATTTTGAAACAATTACAACTATTCCGAACAACGCCACGTCTGTATTCAGTACTTCGCCAATTACGAGCTGACGGTACTTTGCTGAATTATTTAATTATTACAACTCAATTAGGTCGTTAAGCGGCGGATACTTCGTACTCCTTATTCCATGATTTTTCCAACTTTAGATGAGAACCGCCATTGTGCCTTGTGCCTTGATTATCTCGGAATAATTAAATCACTGAGTGGATAATGTGTACTGAAGAATGCGGAATAAAAGAGATCTGTAAGGAAACTTGGGAACTGAAAGCTTGAGGAAAGTGAAGAAATTTGTTGTAATTACGTAATTCGGATTTTTGTGCCGTCTCAAGAGTTACTGGTGAATGTTTATTTTACTAAGAGCCTTATTATAATAATGAATCCCAAACATGTCTCGAATTTAGTGTGAGAAGTATCAAATATTCTTTATGTAACTTTGCTCGCATTTGTTTGATCCTCGAATGCTTGTCCTGAGTCTGTCAGTGCATGTGACTTCGATGTTTGTGAAACCCTCACGATAGAAGGATTAAATTCTTTATTAAGAAAGTCGTAATAAAAATGTGAAGCCATTTTCACTCTAGAAAACTAAACAATTTTAAAAGTATCTAGTAAGCTCTCTGTCATGTCACAATGAGTTAAAAGGGTCCCTCGCTCAGGCTGATACAAAATATTTTTTAATACCCCTCGCTGCACTCAATTTAATTATTTTGCACGTAACACAATTTGCACAATGGGGGGAGAGCCTATATTTTGTGATGTATACCGAGACCGACCCTTACTGCGTTACTGATTTAATAAAGCAGTGATTAGCTGTATGCTCCCTGAGGCCTTGATGCTAAGAAAGACAAAAATTTGCTCGTGTCAACGTAACAAACTAGTGAAAACTTGAAGACTGAAAATACTCGTACATTAAAAATAAAAAAATGAGTTTTTATTGCCGTAAAGATTTCAAACAATTAGGTAATACATTACTTTTAACCAACAAATTTACTTGTTACCGAACAATTTTATGACCATAGCAACTGTTACTTGACCTCAATCTTCATTTTCTGTATTTACCGTTACACACCGGAAACAAAAATATCAGTGAAAAGTTCAATTGTCTAGTTATTCATGACATGCAGCCTGGTGACAAATGGACGGACAGACAGCGAAGCCATTATTACCCTTTAGGCCATTAAACCCTAAAAAAATAAACTTAACTCAATATATTTTCAGCGTTTCACTTGTGTAACTCTCGTCTTAACAACTTACTTGTCTTTTAACAAAGGTCTCTTCTGAGAATTGACGTTTATCTCTATCTTATGCTGTATTTAATAATTTTATTCCGTTCAAAACTTAATAAGTAAATGAAGGAATTCTACAAATTTTAGAATGCGATTCGTCACACGCGTTAATTTCATTTAACAATAAAGTGGTAATCGATTTTCGTATTTCATTTCATCCTTTAGTATTTTGTCCGCCTCTTGAAATATAATGAAATTTGTCTATTCAGTAATATCACTCAGCTGGGCTAGCCTATTTAATGAATACCGTTATTTGGCTTCGACCACATTGACGAGTAAACTGAATTACTATTGGACAGCCAAACCAATTGCCAAGCTGAGACAACTTTATCAGACTCTACTACAATTATTTACGTAGTAATGAATGCCTTGCCTGGAATATGATTATAATAGCATCTAGATATAGATGGCGGCTCTACCTCTCTAAATTTTGGCGTTAGGGGAAAAAATAATTCTATGTCCAAAAAACAAATTAATTTTCAGTTTTTAGGGTTAGTGAAATTCTGTACCCTATTGCTAAGGCTTCCCTTTATGTCCGCCCTTCCGTCTATCTGTCCATCTGTCTTTCTGTCACCAAACTGTATCTCATGAACTGTTTTAGCTAGAAAAATGAAATGACACAATTTGAGTGTTTTAAATCTATGTAAAGTGTTTTAAAACTACGGTTGGTATGGTCATAAATTTAATTGGTCACTAATTTCAATAAAAATACCAGCCTGCCAAGTTGCCAACATCTCCCCAAGCTTTTTAAATTGTAGTTCATTTACATTAAGTTATGTTATACATATATTTATACACCTACAGTGTTGTATGTTGCAGAAGGAACAAAAATGGCGTCGTTTTTCCTTAATCAACTTGCACTGGACTGGCACAAAGGTGAAGTAATTGTGGAACAATTACTCCCCTGTGTCAGTGTTACATACTTACACTGCTGAGATTTTCATACGTTTTGTTTTCTTGCTGTTTTTATTATTGTAAACATACCTTTACATTGCGCAAGTTAAATGTAATTAATTAGGTATGGAGATAAATTTATACGGAATAAGGTTTATTTTATGCACACAAGTACCTAATTGTCAAAGCATGAAGTAAAATTTTGTTTAGCTGCATATTTAAAGACTTAATTAAAATAATTGAGATGGAATTTTAAGTTTAGAATTCTATATACTTACACCCTTTTTTACAACCTAGCCTTTTTCCAACTATGGTGCCGTTAACAACAGGTACGAATCTAAAAAGAAAACTTCAAAATAAATTAGACCATCTTTAATATTCATCTTCTATTTGTGGTGTTGAACAATCTGACATGAAGAGGCAGATAATGGTTATTATTTTGTATCACTAGACGGATAGACGCGTGGTATACGTCACCACGCCAAACCGACATATCCCCGTAGAATAAGCATTTTATGATCCACCAACGTTTGTTCCGTATCTAAGTCTCTTTGTGTGTGACTTTAATGTTTGAGAAACCCCAGGCTAGACAAGGAACAAATTCCTTAGTCCAATTAAAGATTTTTACTGTAATCCCACACCTACATATTCAAAATCAAATGAAAACAAAATGTTCAACCAAAATAAGACAATAGACGAGAAACAAAAGACAACCACCCAACCTAGAGTCTTGTAATATCGATGACTTCAGCACTAGTCAAGCCAAGACCAGCCCACACGTATTATATAAGATTTACTTTAGACACTGGCGTTATATTTCTCTTGTCTGGCTAAATAATGAACGTCAAACACGACAGCCAAGTTCCCATATTACTTCTTAATGCCAACCGTCAGTGGGTATCATTTGGTCGAACAAATACCACGCCCTTTGTGAATGCTCTATTGAGGTTTGTGAACCTAAATATCCGTATCAAATACGGTTTCGATATTACTTTTGCCGCTTCTGTTCCGATATTGCTGAGGAACTTGTGATGTGTATGAGGAATTCACGTATGAAAGTGCTGTTTAACGATTTCATTTCTTATTACGATTATTTTTCATAATATTTATATCTACAGCATAATGACAGATAGTCAGACATACAGACTCACGGATGTCGAAGCCACTAATAGGGTTCCATTTTTATCCTTTGGTACCAAACCCTGAAAAACGATTAACACCGTTGCATACAATTTCAGACACCCAATAAAACTTAACACTTATGTTTCAAACACTTTCAAAGTTCCAGTCTCTTATTAAAATATTAATTTATTCATTCGCAAAGTTTACGTCGTAAATACGGAAGTACTTACCTCGAAGCTATGAATGATCCGGTAAACAAACTACTCTTAACGAGAAAACTTGGAAGAAGTGTACTGAATCAAGCGGACCACTCGCGTCTAATGTACAGAGTGTAATCAAACTGTCGCTGAGCAAATCGTACTGTCTTTGTCAATCGCGTGGTAAATAGTTAGGTTAGAAAAAGAGTTACTGCTCTTCATCTCTCTCTTTCTCAAGGAATCAAAGCCCTAAATAGTTTCTACTGTTATCGTCTGGTATATGTTTAACTTGGTGTCAGAGTTTTTAGTCACCCGTAGAACCCGGCCGTGACTTAAGAAACCCTTGAAAAAATCTTAGGTGCGATTGCTTCTTTCTGATGGTTACCTTCATATATTTCAGGAGTGATAAAAATTTTGTTATATGCTCATGAAATCGAAGACTACGTGCTGCGATCGAATTTTCTAGCTTTAGTTTAGCAGTCCAACAGTCATATTACTAGGTTATCAGAGGCTTTAAAGTAGGTAGCTCATTCGAAATATCTCATCATTCAGCCAGTCTCTCTCACATCAGTTGACTGAAATTTGAGGAGAAAAAGCAATGATATCTGCTACATGCTATTGTTTTACTCAAAGTACTCAATTTAAACAGAAACATGGGCAATTGACATTTCGACGAGCGTTAATGGTTATAGAATTACTCAAATGTACGGAAATGACATTTGTTTTCAATAAGTCACGTCACTTATACTTCTCACATTCACACTTTTGAGCGGTTAATGATGTTGAAATGTCACTTTGGCTTGGACGACTTTGTAGCAGTAAAAGCTGTTCTATTATTTTGGAATTCGTTTCATCAACGAAACCTTTTACATGTTTTGACTATTTTATGAACTTCTCCCGCACTAAGGATTTTTTTCTTGTGTCGAGGGAGACACAAAGACTTGAGTAAACTTTTGTGGATCTCACAAATGCTTATCACACGCAGGGATTAAAACTGCGACACATAGCGAACAGTGGGTTTCGCATGCGATCTATATACCTCTTGCAGTTTCCTCTCTCCGTGCTGTCAGTTATTCGGTATTCGATTCATGTAGCAAAAGTTTCACACATGTTTCAGCCATTTCAATTATAACAGAAGCTTACATCAACATTGGTATGAAAACGTTCATCGATTAACTCATATTTGCGCTGCTGGAAACAAACTAAAAGTTTTGAACAATGTTATGGCTGGCGTCATTTGTTTCTAACCAATTTACTCCGTTTTAGAGAATCCTTGGTTGTTTTTGTACATTTTAAACAGTAAATATTCGAATTTCCGATGAGATATTTTCTTCAAAAACTTCTATTTGACCAAAAATTAAGAATCTCCTTCATTATTTTTCGACTAGTTTTTTTTTTCACATCTGCTTACCAAACTACATGTAAATGGACAAGAAAGCTAAACAAAGGCACATCTAAAACCCACATAAACATTTGGTTGTTCAAAACACGAGCCGGGTACCAGGAGCACATAATGACATTAGCAGTAGAGACTGTAAGTTACCGGGTAACGTACCGCCGCCGGTGTGATTTGAATCCCTAATGGTCGAACGGAAAAATAAAGCTCTTCTCTGATATACTGGTTGTTACTGATACTACTGCGCGAACAAAGAAAAGAAAAAAAGTAATGTATTATGAGTGCCTGAGTCAAGAGCAAAGAGAGAGCTTTATGTATACGTATTGTAATAGTAAAATTTATTTCAGTCAGATAGTCTGACTGAATAAATTTTTAAGAAAAATAAGTTTAAAAGAAAAAAGCTATCCAAAATTAAGATGTCTACGCGAAACGTTTTTCGAGATTTCGCTTGTGATTGATGCCGAAGCCAATCCCGATGTGTGCCACGCATTATTTTCCTGCCTCAATCAACAGGACACGTCCTTTTGTAAAAACTGTCGCCGAAACAGAACTGTATTTTCAGATTTTCTGTATACCCTCATGTGTAACAGTACAAGGCTATCTCCAACTCACAAAGTTTTTCAAAACGCCACCGGATTGACAAACTATAAACAACGCACGGCCTTTTTACCCTGCAACAAATATCGTTTGTGAAAGAATTCTATTCGCCGTCACGTCCTCGCAAATCCTGCACACACATTTCCCCGCGTCACCTGTACCCAGTGCGCCCGTACAATAGACAGGACGACAACAACACCGGCGCAAAAAAGCCATTTTTTCCCCGTTGTGCCTTAATTAAATTCGCTTTCGGTACACTTTTAATTTTATTTGCGTTCACTTTCTCACTTTGATGTCGACGCGCGCTCTCAGGGCTTTTAGATAAATAACCAATTATCTCGATACGATTTAATCCAGAGCGACTGCGGCATGTGATTTGATATTACCACGTTTTAATCTGTCTAATTATAGAAAGCAATTTGTTCGAGTACGCAAGCTGGATAGTGTCAATAAAGATATAACAATACAATTTCAGTAAGCGTTGTCGAGCATATTGACAGACGAGCGGCGTCCGTAACAATTTCAATTTTGATTAGCAAACGTGTGTACTCGTATCAGTGTGTAAGTGAAGGTAAATATGTGAAGATTGGAGTTCGGGCGTGATCACATCACAATCCCGGCCGGCTAAGCGATTACGTCGACAGCAGGGCGCGGTACCACTAACCCAATTTGTACAAAACGACCGAGTAAACATACGTCGATTCTACGCCTCACCGAGATTTATTGCAAGATCGTAAAATGCAGCTCTCTGTGTGAAAACGTCCAAATTGAATGGAATAGGTATATCATGTGGCCTTCGGAGGTACCCGCTTTGTTAGACCTGGGTTGGTTGGTCGTCTTCAGAGTGTGACATATTCGCCGCAGACCTTGGCAGTGCTGGGCGAGGCGGCATGCGCCATAATGTTTTATGAGTTCTAGTTTATGATGGCCACAAAGGTGGTCTTGGATCTATATTAATATTTGTTACAACGTCCCTGTTATTAGATTATTAGTACTGGCAGTCTTCCACTTCTCCGATTACATCTTTCGCTTAAATTAGTTTATTGAAAACAACATACACAAGCCTTCCGCTAGAGTTTACCTCTGTCACTCGTGTGAAAACTTTCCATAACATTCCTAATTAAAAAAAAATTGCCTAGCGAGGTTGGTAAAACTTTAGAAAAAAAACCAAATATTTTGATAGCACGTATAGCCGAGTGATTGAGGTTACCACGCCAAGCCCACAGTGCGCGACGTGTTCGGGCTTGATCCCCGCGTAGGACAAGTTAGTGTGATTTTCTAATACAGCTAATATACTTCCAATGTATACACAGAAAAATGTCTATGAAATGGTCAAACAAACTCAACTAAAGTAGGTATTATTTTAATCTAGGTAATAAAAGCCAAACTGCACCTGCCCACATGCATTTAAAAATTAAGGTCATTCATGCAATACAAGAGCTAGGTATCAAACAATAAGTCTTTGGCTTCATGGCTCGGCGAAAATTGACTCATGCCTAATTTAGAACAACGGCGAGTGCAACCTTGTCGAATTGCATCGTAAATCATCTGAAACAAACTGAAAGATTATTTCCATAGCGCTATTTTAACGTAAGTAAGAGAAGCGGTTAATAAAATTTACATTTAAATGTAGTGTAGATTACTGTAGATTGTATTTAGTATTATTATGACTAAAAAGATGCGAATGCGTATTGTTTTGACGAAACCTCTAAACTGCTCAACCGATTTTCATGAAATTCATTACAGCTTAAATTACTTACTTTTTGGCGCGATACTTGACAGCTTCTCACGAGGCCCCGCGAATAAAATCTAATATTCCATGTTACTTCAAATAGTTATTCAGATTTTGATTATTGTTAATAAACATAATTTCTACTCGACTAGCTCAGAGAACTGAGACATTAATGACACTGAAACAGTAATTACTTATGGTTCTAAATATATATTCCTGAATTTACCAAATTGTGTCTCAAAATACTTATTACAAACATTAAGTTCTTATTTCTTAATTTTACGTTGCTGTCATCACGACAGTTATTTGAAACCCGAAGTGACGTGCTACCCACAATTAAAAGTTATGTCACACCATAAAACATTGTCCTTGCCCCATTTTATTCATAATATTGTTTTGTCATCTTACTACACGTGGATCAAATTACTCATTTACGTATTCGTTGTAAATAATTTTAACGATGAAACATTTGCTAGGAAAATAAACACGGTGCACGTGTCAAATCTCAATGCAATTTCTGTTTTCCCTCTATTCAATTCATTCAGTTTTGTTGAATTAGAGAGACATAATTTACTATGGAAATGAACAAGATAGAGTTAGTTAAATTTCATAGGATAGAAGCCTCATTTAGCGTCACTATTTGCCAGTAAAGGCCTGTAGTCCCACTATAGTGGCATTTTTATACGAGCATTGATGAAAACGATTGATGATTCCAGTTATAATCAAGATTTCCAACGTTTACCTAATGCCTGAAGGGGCCTGGTATATAATAAGTAATATTATTTTGTACGTTACAGCTATTTGGAGGCCGGGCGCGCCGCTCTCAGTGCCGGGTGGTTCGCCCCGCAGCCCAGGCGCGCCGCTCTCAGTGCCGGGTGGTTCACCCCGCAGCCCGGGTGCTCCACCCCCGCCGCCGCCGCCCCCCGTGTGGACTCCGGGCAGCGCGGGCGCTTCGCCCCAAACGCCGCGCAAAACCTTCAGGCCGGTGCACTTCGAGGAGACGCCACCCGCCCGCCGTAAATTTGCGGTATGATATTATTCTGTTGTTGAGTGATGTTTTACGGAGAAAGAGCGGAACAAATACCTAAATATTGATGTAAAGAAGAGACAAAAGTAGGTTAAAGGAGAGAATGCTGAAGGAAAGAGGTAATTAATGATTAAAAAGTTAGATTTTATTGTTCATCTAAATGCACCCTCTTCACAAACTTTACCTTAACCTATTTATATCCACATGACACAAGGCTCATAACATTCGTAAGAACAGACCAGACTACCAAAAGGTAATCTCAAAGCGAACCCTCTATTTTCCCCTTCCAGAATACAGAAGTCTTCTGGCAAGGCGATCCCCTGCATACTCACACTTCCACGTTTACAATAAAGTTAACAAACACTTTAGCACTAAAGACCTCACAGCAAACCAATATAAGAAAACTGTTCGAAAATGGCTTCATTCACTATCATACGCAGACACGGAAGATTTACTCCCCTGATTTTTCTCACTGATACTTACACATACACACGCTCACACATACTGCACAAACACACACAATCTACACACATACAAACACATCCACACACTTAATCGTAAATATTTGTTTATTCTCTCATTATTCTAAGTTTAGTCAAATAAGTGATCTTGTTTTTTTATTATCTGATTTATAAGTTCTTATTGTTTAAATTTTTATTTACTGTTTTTATGATATAATCTTGCTCTACCAAATAAGAAACTATTTTAAGAACCTCCAACACTCAGGCCCCCAAGATACAAGCTTCAGCTTAGTTTGGGGACCACTGTTGATGAATGTATGAAGAATTGTAACTGTGAAACAATAAATTATTCTATTCTATTCTATTCTATTCTATTCTATCTATTTTTTAAGCAAAAACATGATTATTTTTAAGACCCAAACAAATTCAAAGGGACCGTAGAGACACTTTCACGTCTAAAACAAACATTCGTTAAAAGCAAGCGAACTTATTCGGTTATGCTCTTTTCTGAGAATCGTAATAATGTAGAGTGAAGCGCTTTAAGCTTTTGTCAAACAACAGTATTCTTTGAATAATAAATAGAGCTTTATGTCCACTTCCCGTTGTTTTTAATGTACTCTGTATAACTATAAGGTATCAGGGGAAAGGGAGACTTGAAACAATATCTCTGAGCATGTAAATGTAATATTACATTTTATCACAACAAAGATAACGGTCAAATATCTTAGAATGGAAAAAAGAACATTGCACTTTGTAGTTGAATATAGTCTTTATACGTTATTTGCTATTCCTTTGGAAAAGAAACACAATTATAATATGACAAAGATTTTCACGCAGTTTCTCAAAATTTACGTAATTTGAAACGTATAAGTTGCCAAATTTATATAGTTGTGGTCCAAAAACACCACAACTGTATAAATTTGCACAAATACACAAACCCTTCGTACAAGCATATTAGGCCTCACAAATACTCCGTTCCCACCCAATCCCAATCCCACCAATCAAATCGTCACCGGAATTACTCAGTGACGGATAACATTCAATATATTAACTTGTACATGCTTAATTTGGGGTCCCTCACTATGTACGGTCAATAGGAATCATTCACGCCACACACTATACGCCATGTTTTGTTAGATCTTTCATTTTCATACATTGCCTTGGATGTGTTCGTTTAACTGTACTTGAACTGACAAAGTTTTTAATGTATCCCATGTGTAATAGACACCAATTCACTCTGTCGACACATTTTATCCAAGTTCTTAAATAAATAAATATAAAACTACTTCCGAAGGAAATATTCCCTAGATAAAAATATACCTGACTGTTTTTTTTTTAATTTTAGGGAACACAATAACAATTTCAACATGTGTCTGGTGGTTACATTTTATTGGCGAAATCACTTTCTTCATCTACAAATCCTTCGAGAAAAGCCAATTCGCCTTGAATTCCTCGCCGAAAACCCACAAAGCACATATTAAATATTCATACCCCTGCCGTAATTTAAACAAGTTTCATTAGAGAAAAGGCTAATATTTCCTGCTATTTTATTACGGAATCGTAAAACGTTAATTTGTGTAAGCACTTACAAGTTACAACCGCTGAGGTGGAAGTCAGATGTAATTGAATTCGAGTCAACACGACCAAGGTTTTTATTTAAGAAGTTTAATTTTTGCAGTACATCTCAAAAAGAAAACAACATCAAAGCCCAAAAGTTTGGTATCCCTTGAGAATGTTGAAAGCCAACGAGTCGTCTTATAAATTTTTTAATAACTTTGTGCGCAGGTAAATGTGTATCGAGTTTTCCTTGTGTTTTGCATATGTGAGAGGTCAACGTAACTTTTGGACAAATCTTCGTATTTGACCGATCTGATAAATGGCAGGAAAATTCAAATATCTTTTATAATTCCTAATCTATTCTCATTTTTTCATTGAATCCATAGAACTCAGAACAGAACGGTTGCACCAGCGGATCAGAGAGCGAGGGTCGCCTAAGGACGTCGCACAGCGCGCCGGTGACCGGCCTCAGCACTCTTGGAGGCAACAACGCCAGCCGCCTGCCTAAGGCACAGAACCCCACCGTCACGTTACTGCAGAAAGCACGAGGTAAGGATCTTTAGTTAGTAAATGCTGAAAAACAGAAGACTAGATTCTAAGGTTCGGCTAGACCGATTCTCATGATATTTAGTGTGCTTATTCCGTGGGTCTGAGAATCGGGCATCTGTTTTTTTTTTGCCATACCCTTTTTTCTATATAACATAACAACGTTTGCTGGGTCATCTAGTAATTCTATATATTTTTTCCGTTCAATTTGACCACATAGCCGAGCAGGATATAAGACAGAACATTTTATCTTAATTACAAATTTATCTCTAAGTAAGATTAGACCAACAAAGAAATAGGTAAGTATACTTATTACAATATTAGCTCTACTATCTAATATTAACTCATATAAACTTGAAAAAAGATATTGAAATGTAACTAAATTTTGCTGTTCGGGTTTTATCAGTAAGTTTGCTGAAGTCCTATCGGCAGTACTGACTCTCCGAGAAACCAATTTAGTTGAAGACTCCTTATAGGGTTAACTTATTATCATTCCGCGCCCGCTGATCTGCTTCAACGGAAACTTTCTGGGATCGATTTAGTTGCAAGGATCATCTGTCGAAAAGAAATCATGATTAAATTAAGTATGAAACAAGATAAAAATACGTTTTCTACTTTCATTCAAATTATTTGAAATTTGAGATTATAGATCTCAATCCATAATTTCTACGACGAAAACCAAGCCAAATTTTTTGCTCTATTTCTTGGAAGACATTTAAGTTCTTCAAATTAATTATCTGAGGCTTACCACGTACCTACTCACATTAAATTATATGTTATTGCATTGCTTTTGAACTATTCAGAGTTTGAGTAACCAAAATGAATTTAGCTGTGTATTAATGAATCGTCGAGAACCAAGGGCCCTTATGTCGACCGCCCCAAATTATACTGCTCGTTTATACCCAAAAGTTCGCGTTCTCTGTTATGCCAACTCTTAGCTAGTGATGTAAGCGCCTTAAGACTATAATTAATCCATCTTAAGCTCACGAATATTTTAACGGGAGAAATTAAAGCATATTTGGATGGCAGTTTCTGGCTTAATGTAATTGGTTTTATAGGGGTTTAGCGTTATTATCGCGGAGTCAGACGACTGCAGATGCTGGAGTTTTCTTAAGCAATTGTTGCCGTATTTGTTGAAGTAAAATGATTTAATTTGAATATTTACTGATGTCAATTAGATTAAGGTCTGAATGATGTTCATAATTCAAATGAGAGAAATTTGCTTTTATTCATGTTTCGTTAATATTAAAGTTATTTACCACCTAAATACTATTTGAAAGCCTACAGTTTTAGGTTTCTGGCACCGCTCGCAAAATGTTAGTTCAATGCGAAAATTGCAACAAGCGCTTGCATTTCAGGAATCACACGGTGTCAAGCTCTTTGGCGTAGCTGTCTAGTCGTTTCGGGCCAATCGTCAATAGAATACCTGCCTTTGACAATCGTTACGGACAGTTAGAATCCCAAAAGGTCTGGGAATCACGATTCAGGGGATATCAGATACCAAACTTTTACGATATTGGTTTTCTTCTTGGAATTAGATTACGTAGATAAAATAAAAATACGAACGAAATATTCCGATAAAAGTGATTCTATAGCCAATTTCCACAAATGTAACAATACGCCTTGAATAGGTAACTGGGATTTTGGTGCCGCTTAGCTAATGTGTACTTAAATTGCTACGAAGTTATATCGGGTAAAAGCCTTATATAAAATCATTGTTGTATTCTGTGGAACGTTTAGATAAACCATGATGGATAGTTATATAATATTCAAATAGTGGCCCCTGTACCAAACTACATTACAAATGTACTTTATTAGCTAGAACATGGTACGGGGATTAACTCCCATAGAGTTTATAATTTATTCCAACAGCACACCGTGTAAATGGGAGCTAATTGCGACCAAACTTTCATTAAATGGCTTACGCATACTCGCCACCCCTAATTTAAAACGAAAAAGCTATAATTCCCCCTTTCTGTTTTTATTTTGGACGTGCTCATGAATATGAATATTTTTAAGGAGAAATTAGCGAAATTTAGACAATTAATTTAACTATTGTTCCTTCAATCTATTGTTATTTAGAAGCTGGACTAAAAAAGTTTATTAAAAAATACAAAAATAGTGATAGATAAATAGTGCTCGTCACCAGTCAGATAAAACCGCATCGCCATGTGTGATCCACCTCCAATATTTATGACATACCCCTCATATTTATACCTGTTCAATGTATGAGTTCGAAAGAGATATGTCAAGTGTAACACTATGTGACGAGGGTCGGGTCACGTCATAAAGTTTAATACAAGTCGAGATGACAACTTAGTTGGGACCTGCAAATATAACAATGAATTATTTGACAAAAAATATTGCTTATTTGTAGATTTTGTTGTGATGCTGGCGATTACTAATTCTGATACTTATAAGTACGTTTGTTTTTTAAAAGAAGTTACAGTAAAGAAATGAGATTTTAGGGGGTTAGGTCTTTGGTGGTGTACGAAAAGATAAAAACGAAATGCTATTACTAAGATTCTGCTGATTGCTGTCTATCTGTCGTCTGTCGTCTGTCTCAATATCTGTCGTGTCCAGGCTATCTCATGATTATTTCTTCTTCTAAACATTCAATCGATAAAGTCAATCGTTGCGAGAATAAGAAAGATTTAGTAGAATCCTTCAATGTGATGGATTATATTCAGAAACATAGTTTTATTTACCCTATCTTTGACTTAACCCTCAGTACAATCCACTAACCAGGCAAACAAAACGCTTAAGCATTTCCAGATAATATAATATATTTCATAAAGTTAACAAATCTAGCAGAGTCCAGTATTTTTAACATTATACCGTTGTGTTTTCAGAAGGCCAGATCCTCCGCAGCTCCGGTTACATCCAGCAGGAGAAGGACGCGGCCCGGCTGCCGCGCGACCGACCCTCACCACCGAGAGGCGATCCAGGTATGATACACCGAATATAACCTTTTTTCTGAGAAGTAAGTTAAGAGAAAAAGTAAGAAAACATGAATGTTATCGGATATCGAGAACCATCAAGTCAATTTATTAGGGTTTCATTTTGAAAATAAGGAAATCTTATACTATAGCTCTGCTGTTTGCCCATCTTGCGTTGGTCCGTCCGTCTGAAGCCAAGCTGAACTGAGATAGCTAGACAGACAGTGGAGATTGGAGACCTTTTTTTCAATTAGTTTTTTTTTCCCTGATAGTCCTTGGAACTTTCCGTGTGACGAGTGCGACTGGTAGTTAGCTCGCTTTTATGTCATTTTTTGGTCGCTTTCTTTAAGAAGTAAAATAAATTTTTCGTTATCAATATTATTGCGAGCCACTATCATGATACTCATCAAAATATTGATATTAATTTCATTCAAACAACTCTATCCCGCAATATACGTCATCGTGCCAAATCTCAAACGGTATCTTAATAACCCGTTGAGGCAAAAACAAATATTTAACATAACCTTCAAATAGCCTTCCACTTTACACACATAACATAAAATTTTAATACCTACTACGTTTAATCATGATAATGACCTTCTTTGTATGGTGACCTTAACTCCAATGACAATTCATTCATATTTAAAATTGTTGATATTTTTTGGGGAAAAACATACATTACAAATGTCCAATCCGTCTTACCTGCTTCGTAAAAGGAGGCCCTCAATTTGTCAAATAATGAGATGGTTGCCTTAATGTTCTTGCTATGTTTTTTCTATTTCTTATCTAGTTCATTCTTTTAATGGTTTCGTTGACGACCGGAGACGGTCAATCAATTATCTGGACCGTTTTGTACCGTATCCGTTGGTTATCATAAGAGATCCTCCTTAAAGAGTTGCGGGAAATTAACCCATTTAAAAATGTTTAACCAGTAGCATCTGAAAATTCATAGACAATGTTTTATCAAAACTTGCCTTTACTCTGATTAACATCTTTAATCACTTTTCACGATGTTAAAACGATGTTTTGTTTTGTATTTCCAGTGCATGCGCTACGAAAAGAATACGCGAGCGAGGGAGAGGCCGACAGAAGCGATTACGAACGCGGAGGTGTCCGTAAGATGGCGGATGCCCAGAGGAAAGTGGAAGGAATCGGACCCATCACCAAAGACGGCATGCCGGTCGCACTTAGATCTGTAAGTATGCATTGATCTTCCAACGTTTTACATCTAATAATTTCGTTAATCAATCCCATGAGGCTGAATTTAAAAAATCGAAGAAAATAAGATAATTTTATAGTGACTCTCACAAAATAACTGCTTTGGATGTACCCGCGTTAGTTAATACCCCTTCCAGGTGCAGCTCATAAAAGTTTAACTTGACTCATCAGTCTTTGAATAAGATGTTCTTGCTATAGAGATTTCTTTAAGAAGTTTCATTAAAATAATTAGAAAAGAAAGCTAAAAATAATCCTGTAGTTTCCACTACAGGCATATTTTTAGCTTTCGCGTTTTAGGCACTACCCGGTTACACTACACGATATATCGGCATCTCTCTCCCACTACTGAAATAATAAATGATACTTAAAGAGCTGGTGCTTTCTAATCCTTTACTGCGATTTAAATATGTGTATGTTTAAATATAGTTTGTTTTGTTTTTCAGGAGGTCAAAGACCCATCTAGGTGGTACAAAAAGATGTACGACACCATCCACAAAAACAAATATGACAGTAAGTACTTACAAACAAACACATCGTTTAGTAATATTTAATTTATTTTTGGGTGTTTTACAATGCCTTGTAGATGTATAATACTAAACGATTATGATGCCAGATGGAAACTGGAAATCTGATTAGTTACGGGATTAAAAAGGTCCTGGGGCTGACACTACCTCTTTTTGCGCTCTACAGACAGACAACTATGTTACATTTGTGTAAGTGACACGTGAAGATATTTCTTACTCTAACGCCGAAAAGGAAGTATCACTTTAAAAAGTTGATGTGTCTTTGTATAGAAACATATTAAATAAATAATCGACTGGTATATTTCAGCTTTATATTTGATTGGTAATCTTTATTGTTGCTTTACATTTGTTTTTAGTCAAGTTTTATTTTTAAACTGACTTTTTAGACACACCAAGATTGTTTAACTTTATTTTAGTACTTAAACAAATTGAGAATAGACATAATATGCGGATTGTTTCGTTGTTCTACTTTCACAACTGTAACAAATAGTCCTGCTTCAAGAGCAGCAATAAGATAAAAATTAGTATCTTGAGGAAAAAATCGCTTAGTATTATATATTAATCCCCAAATTATATTTTTCTTTTTCAGACGATTATGTGACTATTCGGTACAAAAGTCGTAGAGGTGATTATTAGCGTTTTTATTTCCAAAATTGTTTTTTGTTTCATCGGTGATTGCTTCTCCATTTCGCATTTACATTTTGTGATGTTTAACGCTTTTTTACATATGCCTTTGTAAATACGTCGATGCATAAGTACTAAGGAAATCGCCTGACCTTCATTTGTGACGTCATAGCAATAAGTTGTATACAAAATGATTCATTAAAATAAAAAGACATTGATAATTCTAACACCATTATTTATAGCTTGGAAGCTTCATGATATTAACAAATTAAATTACGCTGTGAGATAATAATAACGCCTTACACAATAAATTAGCACTATTTATAACTGATAGTCATTGCCCTACAAAAATTACGAGCTTTAGAAACATTATAATAAATTAACAATTATTTAAAAATTACAAACCACACATACGAAGTTCCATTAATACTTACAATTTAAAATTACACCAATTATTTTGTACAAAATTTATTTAAAAGTATCATAATATCAATCCCTTACAATGTGCAGAATTATCTAGAGTGGAAAATATTAAAATTAAAGAGTGTAAATAATTTCATGTATATTTCTTAACAAAAAAAATATTCGGAAAATATATTCACACTATCAAATTCCATATCCCGTTCTCTGTTTAACTTTATCTTACCTTCCCATAGGCCAACCTCCAGAACGGGTATCAAGCAACAAATCCCAGTACGCTTACTTTGACCCCCGGTCTGGTTACCTCAGTGAGCCAGAGGGGGGTCTAAGTAGGCTGGGGGCCAGCACTTGGAGCGACGCGTACGACAGTGACGTCACTACTGGGCCTAGAAGAAGAACGGCCTCTGTGCAAGAAGAAAGGAGGTTTAGTGACGCGCCTTCACCTTATATGCCTAATACTAATAAGTTAGTATTTTACCTTAACGATTCTTTGATAAAAGTGTTCCTGAGATTGTTTCTGAGACAAATGTATTATTTTAATGTTGTCTTTTATGTGTTTGAAGATTTTTTCAATGGATGAAGGATTATGTAGAATGATTTTTTTCTGAATCTGAATAGATACTTCTTAAAGGCAGTTATGCTGTCATTTTTGAATTTGGAACAATTTGCTTTTAGTTGTAGATCTTGATTACATAGAAAAAGTTTTATTCAGAATATAGTATTATGAGGGTTCAAAAAAACGACGAAGCGCTTCGAGAAAAGGTAGGTAGTGCCCGTGCGCTTCGCTGGGTTCGCCAGATACTTAAAAGAAGACTGTTTTTAGAATACAGTAAGTACGTACAATAAATAGACATTCATCTTTTTCTAGATATAGCACCTTAGCATCAGCCAGAGCCAGCCAAGAAGTATACAAGAACCAACCAGGAAGAATAGAGAACTACGTGCCAGGGAAATCATCTGTCGTTGACAAGGAAGCCAAACAGGTTCACACTAATCACATTAAACTAATCATCATCATCACCATACAAGGGTTCAATATTCCGTCATTATTAAAGCGCAGTGGTCTCATAATTAATATCCCATCATTTTATTACATGGTTTTTTCATTAGTATAGTCAATGGATATAGATTTTAGATATTAAAATTGACTAGACTGATATGTACTAGATTTGTCAGAAATCTGTTAAAAATAAAAATAAATGAATTTAGAACATTTCCAGTACATACTTGAAAAGGTTTATCATAATCATAGAAACTAACCTGGCTGAAATCATATAGACAGAAAACATGTTTTTTTTTTCTTTTCTAGTGGTGGGACGAGGTCATGGACATTTTTGACGGGGTACGATATTTTCCTATTATATTGTGTGTATTTGTTTTAACAAATAATGTTGTCCTTTACAAAGAAAATGTTACTAAAATTATTGAGCCCAAAATTTTGTAAGACCCTTTGTACTACGGCTGGCAATTTTTTGATATCCGATGGCTTTAGTCGACTACCCCACAGAAAACCACTGATATTATAAATTTTATTGCAAACCAAAAATAAATTGTTTCATAATTAATGGTGTCATTTTTCAGTCGTATACTCATTGCATTAGAACTAAAATCACTGGATATCTTAAACTTGCATCGCCTTGTTTACAAAGAATCTTAAATTAGAATACAAGATTTATTGCTTGGCTAGAAAATCATGATAAAAAATTGTAAATATCCGTCAACTGCTGTCTCTATGGCTCTTAACGATTTTAATAGACGGTTTCTCGAACGCTGATCGACATGTAAATTTGAAAATCCTTTATCAAATCTCATACATAGCACTATGCTTGTTCGTAAATCTGTAGAAAACAAATGACGATCAAGATCATGGGTCATACCACCACTTCTTTAAGGAGATTAACTGCAGTTGTGATAACGAGACAGCGCACTACACAATGTAGAGCGGCATCCCGTTTCAACAAACGCAAGTCTTTAAGCGTTGATGATAGACCCCCAATAAAACGAAATATTTGCCAGAATAGCCCCCCTTTAGAGCGATCAGCCTTCCAGAAGCCGCTAACTGCTGAGTTTGATGGACTAACGTATGTTTTACATTTTGTCTGGGTGGTGGCACTAACAGTGGCTAGACGACAACTCTCCCCTCCCCCCGTACACCACATTGCTAGCTCGCGCGATACAGAAGAGTGTAAGGCCTTAACATGAATGTTCGATTGTTCGCCTGCTGTGACCCTTCCGTGTTTAGCATGTTTTTTTTACTCAAGTATTTTTATATTTCGTCTTCTGTATTCTAGCTGTACCTTTTTTTGTTTGTACTAGTGTTCTTTGCTTGTTCAGTATGTTTATTTAAAAAACGTTGTAATTGGTGGTATTAGCGTAAAAAACGGTTCGAAGCTAAACTCATAGAGAACTTTGTATATGATGTTCTGTACTTATTCACTCAATCAAGTCTAAGCAAAATCACTGAATTGACTGACTAACACTGAATAAGGAAAAAATGTAGCATTCTCTTTGCAAAGTTGTAGGGAGACAATCTTTTTATTTAAAGAAAACTCCACATTTGATATTGAGCTTTTATGTACCTACGAACATATAAATTGTAGAGAAAAATAAGAATTGTTGCAGAAACTACTCAATTTACCTGAGTATAATTTTATTGCTTAAAATGAGCGCCTGTCAAACTAGTTATCCGTTCGTAATTCCTTTTCTATATTTCTTCATCTTGATATATTAATATTTTATGAAAGGGGTTAGTGTTCTATGTACATTATTTATTGTATTTTTCATTCATTATCGTGGATCATTGTTTTTTTTCTTTGCATGAGTGTGGTTCTTCTATCGTTTATTTTTAAAAATACTTCAGATAATCAATTAAAAAAAAACCCTCATTCCGGATTTTTCCGTAAAGTGCAATACGGGCGATTGTATTTTTTTCGCCTTAACGATGTAATTGAGAAGGATTAAAACTTGTTTAATTATTTAGAATTATATTAATTTATGTAAATTTAAAATTAAATGTTATATGTGTTGTGTATATCAGCATGTCTTTATGTACTGTACTTGTGATAGCATGGAAACAACCTCACTAATACGTGAGATATATTTTTAACTATGTAACAAATGTTCTAGGATTAATTACTCAATATTTCTTGCAGCAAAATATATCAAGCACAACATCTCTGCCACAGTCTTCGCCGAAAGATAAAAAAGATTTAACATCTACAATCCTATCGAAATCGAATATGGCAAGGTAATTGTTGCTTTTTACTAATCAAATTTGCCAACAAAATTATACAGTTAGGACGTACCCAACTGCTAATAAGCCTAAGAAATTGTGCAAATCCACGTATTAACATTTTCAGTCATAGAAAGTTGACGTTAAATGCTGAAATACAATTTCTTTTCTCAAAATGATATCACTTATTAGACTTAAAAGTAAATTTCTGATAGCAGTGGTCGTCTTTTGATACTAGAGTGAATAACTGTGCTCGTAATTACTCAGAATCAATTATTATCTCCGTAGAGCCTTAAAAGAATCGGGTTACGAGTCCGACTCTACCTTGGTGTTCAGACGTCGTGAAGACACGGAGGCGCCCCTGTCTCCCGCAGAGCGGAGGGCGGCGTACCGTGACTTGCAGGCTGGTGGGGAGCCACCGCTCCGAGGGTTCCGCTCACCAGCACCACCGCGGCAAGGTCAGATATCTTTATACTAGGGGTAGGTTAAGCTAACCTAATGTAATACTCAAGATGATATGAATATGATTTAACCCTTGTTCCTCGGTTTTTGGAAAGCTGTTGCCTTGGCTGGTTAATTGGGAATTTGACCAGAATAAGCTAATTAGTCCGACAGAAAGTTAAAAAAACATCGAATACGTGTGTTTGTTTCATCTTGTAGACAAAATGAATATGAATTTTCTTTTGAAATCTGCCTGACGGACTACTAATTGTTTAAGATAATCACTCTTTAATTGATTTTCATTTGAAATTTGGTGGTAGGTAAGGAGGATTGATTCGGTTGACCAAAATTCTTACTATAAATCATTATACCTATTTGACAGGTTTGTTCAGACTCTACCGTCTGAAATTCAGGGCAGTCTCTCCATCTGTAATAAAGTTTCGGGTTTATAAAAACCAGCCTTTCAAATTCCGATGGACAGTTGAAAATGATTGATAAAATATGATTTTTAATGTTATTGTTGTTTTGCTACTTATAATAATAATAGTTACGTTGACTATTCAGTAATATGCAATATTGCTGCATTAATTATTATTTAAATAGTCGGTATTAGAATAATATATTATAGTAAAGAGGTACAGTCAGTAGTAAAACAATAACAAGAGAAATTCTAATATGATGATTTAAAAAAAGGAAAATCTTTAACGAGGCGCTTAAAAAAAACATTTAAACATACTAACATTTACAATAAATTAAACAAATTATAGCATAAAAACAACTAAACGCATGGTTTTACAAATAACTTAATTAAAATTTTGGTGTTGGCGTATAAAATATAACATAACGTGCTTAGACGAATTAACTCCGATTTATAGAACGGCTCTATGACGCTCTACATTATAAAATATATCACAGAATTAAATGAAAAAAAAAAATCACATTTACCGTAAACTTGGCCAAGGCCAATGCACAACGTGCGTGATACACATGCATACAGTCGGACGATCTAACTCAAGGTCTCGGTATAATGACAATGATGCTTTCAATCGCTCACATATTAGTCCATACTGTTTTACACCGGAGGTAAGTCGATAATTTTGCCTATGCATGCTACTATTTATTATAAACTAATTATATAAGGTGCTGGGTCTTCAGGTCGCTGATAATCAGGTAAATTTAGATGCATGGACACAAATTGACTCCAAAATTAAACAGGCACAGTATCTAGAGTTTTGTCACTGAATAGTTTTACTTGCGGCACATACGTAGTATCACGGCTAGAAAGCGCAAAAACCACTTTAAGAATCACATTTAGAGCAGGAGCACGAGAATCACGTTTTTGTCACTCCTAACGAAAGTAAGCAAGAACGATATCATCATTGAAAGTGATTACATTCCACAGACGAATCGGAAATCGAATATATACCGATTTCATCCACATTGACGAAGATAAGAGTTCATAAGAAAACACCCAAAGTACATGAAGTCATCTGCTACCCAATAACCAGCAAAGAAACTAGAGAACAAGGAAAATTCAAAAGACTTGCGCCATCATTTTTAAGTATTGATTTAGCTAATAGCACTTCTGAATACCCTCCTGCTCCACCTAGAAGGATTTCATCTAAGAATAGTCGAACTTTGCAATTAGTAACGTCAACAAGGCCTGTATCAACATCGCCAAAAAGAAATACAGTGTCACATTCTCAATCGAATGTAGATTTTCTTAAAGACAAAATTAACCACAAATTGTCGCGACAAAATACTCACATAATTACAAAATCGGTCGCCGTAACAGATAAAACAAGTGGAAGAGATCAGAAGCCACCAAAAACCAGAATCATGTCTACATCAGCACCACCTGCTATTAATAGAAAATATCATTCATCTACAACACCAAAAATTACAACTAAAACATTGGGAAGTGACCCTAAACCCGTTGGTACAAGCAGTTTCGGATCATCACGGAGAATGATGCTACCTTCGGAATATTCTAATTCAGTCCATAGCAAGTATGGAGAATCTCATTCTTCTGTAGTAATAGAAGGTGGCGCTGGAAGAAGAACGCCAATATCCAAAATACTTGACAAAGTTACTTCTTTAGATAAATTATGGAGCGCAGAAAAGAGAAACGAAAGAATCGATGTTTCGAAAGTAAGACCCAAATCCTTATCAAAGGAAACTACCAACATTACAAATAAAAGCAATTTTGCAAAATCATATACCTCTTCCAGTACAAAGTCATTGTCACCAACGACAACCCACAGGAGTAGAGATATGATTCGCACCGCTGAAAGGGTGCAAAAACTTAAGGTCTCGAAACTTCACACAAAATCCAATCCGTGTTTATCAACAAAAACGGACACAAAAACATTGAAACCTAGTTCACTTCAGTCAACATCAAATATTTCAAAATCAACGTCTAACATCTCATCAAGCTTAAAAAAACCTAATCAAGTTAAAACGGCAGTTGTTACTAACTTAAAAAAGAAAAAGTCCTTAGAAAGCGTGGTAATAAGACCTCGCAGTGTACCTTGTCATGAATCGTGTAGCAAAAAGGTTAAGGACAACGTCAAGACCGTTAAAAAACCAGTCAAAGCTAAGAATTCCAAGAAACCCAATATAAAAATTAATGACGAATCGGAATCAGGAAGTCAATTTGGTGATACTTCAAACGAAACATCAAATTTTGGATCCTTTGAAAATTTCAGAAAATTAGAAGACGCTCGACGTATTAGCTCTAGAGAAATTAAAAAGTCTCATGATGCCGTAGTTTCTGATAGCTTCTTTCAACATTTATTTCTTGGAAGAACTTCCACACCTACACTGGTGTATCCAAGTTTGGAACAAAATACAACTGTACTGCAAAAGGCTAAAATGTTCCAATCCCTTCCTCAAGATATAGTTTCACCAAAGTCTTTGAACACTTATTTGATTCATAGAAAACCAGTTTCGTTATCGCGATTTAAAATGTGGGATAGATATCCTAGTCCATCACGGGCTAGGAGCCCTAGATCTATATCTTGGCCAGGTAGAATGCATGAGGAGATTAAAAAATTCGACAGTTTATCGAAATGTGATGAATTTGGATCAACATCATCTTTAGCAACCACTAGGAGCAAGAGTGAGCCACCATGTAACAAAATGTACTTCTCACAAACATCTCGCCCAAAATCACCTACGGTTGTATTTTATAAAAAAGAAAAACCAAAAGAGTCACCTACTAGGAGCCCAATTTCGCCCTCAAGATTAATATTTTCACAAACGAAGAGACCTATTTCTCCTAAAGTTGTACATAGAAGAGTTGTATCTCCGACGCAACCGTTGCAAAAGTCATTATCTCCAACAAAAATAGTTTTTTCAGAAACTGTACGTCCAATTTCACCAGTAATTTCTAGACGTTCTCCCTATTTGGACGTAATAGATATAAAATCTGAAAGTGATAAATATCCTTCCACAATATTTTTCTCTCAAACATCGAGACCAGTATCTCCAAAAGTAACAAGAAAATGTACTAGTGCAAGTATCAGTAGAAGCCATTCTACTTCACCTGTTTCCATAAGATCCCCTTCGTATCGTCGCATACACAGTGCTCGTTTACAAAATAGTAGACAATATGCTGATACTGTACCGAAAAGTGTGTTTCGCACTCGAAGTGCTGGTGACACTGACAGAAAAATGATTTCAGATAACTTCCCTACGAGAACCAAAAGTGACTCAAATTTGCATACTGCTGACCCAGATTATGATGAATACATTCGTGACATGCAAAGTACAAAAATTAGGTCAGAAAGGTTCCGAGAATTAAATAGGTATTACACATATTTGGAAAGAGTTGCTGAGTTGGAAAAAGCTACATCAACTAGTGATTTGCGTCACAGAAAAAAAGATGAAGAAATTATTGACTTTGATCGATGGAAGAAAATAAGAGCCATCGAAAGAGCTGAAGAAGAATTAAACAATCTCTATCGGAAACTTAAAATAGCCCAAACGGAAAAAGATGTTTTGTTTTACCCTCGTGATTTAAAAGATTTTAGATGGAATCACGACGCAGATAGAGGTTTAAGGATTAAAGAACGATCTGTAGAGGATCTTAAAGATCATTTTCAACAAATACCCCTCTATGACTCCTTGGAATCAGAGCAACCTCAATCAAGAGACACTTATAAACCTTTGTGGCGTGGAACAAGTGTTGCAGAAACAGCATTTTACATTAATAAAAAAAATGACAATGACAAAATAGAACATCATCCTATATCAAAACCAACTGTAGCATTGCAAGAAACATCTTTAAACGATCTCCGTAAAAAGATTGGCCTTGGCAGCCGATTATGGAGCAGTTTATCTATGGATCAAGTAAACGCATTGAAAAATCAGCTGAACGCCATTTATAGCAAAGAACTGGATGCAAAAGCAAACATTAAAGGTAACGAACCTGATAAATACACTATTGACGTTAAAGCAAATAAAATAGACACTAATCCATCCCTTCACGTTAGATGTAATTCCTTGATTACTTCAGAACAAGAAAAACCTGCGAAATTAACTAAATCTGATTCCATAGCCGCAATTTCTTGCCCGATCACTTCAGTAAAAGATCTGAAAAATAATGTTAATAAAATACAAATGACCCTAAGTGAAAACGAAAAGAGGAAAATTTCCCAAACACTAAGTAAAGAAATATTAAACCGAATTCATAAATTTGATAATCAAGCCCCACTTTCTCTCAAAGAAGAAATAGAAAATACTGAAATCAAAGAACAACTTACAGTAGAAAGCAAAGATATAGTTGTTCAAAAACCTGAAAGCAACAACAACATAGAGTCTGAAAACAACAAGAAAGTTGATCTCGAATCAAAAAGACACGTCATTTACACCAACGAAAAAATGGAAACACCTTGCCAATCTTCAGCAAGTGAGACTGAAACAGCGAGTTCGGATATTTCCAATAAAACTGTTATTTATAGAGGTCCCAGTAAAGAAGTCAAAAAGAAGGTTCAATATTTTGAGTCAGTAAAGAATGAAGCCGACCAAACTAAAACCGTTTATCATGCGAGAGAAAATTCCGACGAAAAAGAGAACCAAGACAAAAAGACTTCAAGTCTAAAAGCCAATAAGGAAATTACAAAAACTGTAAACGAAATTAAACCAACGGAGCCTCCGAAAAACCAGATAGTACAATCCCAGTCTTGCACTAATTTTAAGGAACTCTTTGGAGAAAGTGAAAAAAACAAATTTTTGTCGCTTCCTTTGAAACCCGATCTACATTCTAGGTCAGCTTCACCTCATTCGGAAATGTACATTGTCGATAGACGGACGCCCGACACGCTACTCTGTTCAAGCGACGAGACAATCTGGCGCAGTCGGAGCCCGTCACCCGACCCGGAGAGATACTGGCGCGCGTACCTCAACCTGGCTCGAGCGGGTGAAGTGCGCCGCCTCGCCCGCCGCTTCGACTCGCCATCGGCGGCCGGCGCGGTGCTGCGCCGATATCGCAGCGATCCAGAACTCGCACGAAACGCATTTATTACAAGCTGGTCGTCTTTTGAAAAACTAGCATCGCGTAGAGACAAATGCAAAGTTATGCTACCTGTGGCACGAGTACCCCTACGGCAGACTAATCGTTATATGCCCCATATAGACATAATATCAAAGTTAGCTGCATTACGTAGGCGAACTACTCCTCGGTCCAGATCAGCAGAAGAGGCGTTAGAATGTCGTCCTGGGGAAGTAGACCGTATTCGACGTCGATTCGAAACAATGTCATTATTGGGACAAATATACGCATCCGCTCCAGACGTGAGTGAGTTGCACGATATGGCTCCATACTTAGCTGGGTCGTGGGTTGCACATCGGTACCCAAGACGTAGTGACAATAACAGATCTATAGAGGATCCAAACGTTCTTGTGCGTGGTCGTACATCGCCAGTGAAAAAAGAAGTTAAAAGACCAATATCAAAAGAATCTATAAAATTAAGCTCTATTCTTAAAAGTGATACATTTGCGAAGCAAGAATTTAACCCGGCGGCCCACCGTCCGGCAAGCCGGTACGAGCCGCCGCGCGCTCCTCCCCGCCCGCCGCCGGCGTCCTGGCCTTACCGGCTCTCGCCCTATGTCACGCCATCACGTCACACGGTTACATTTCAAGGTTAATTTCTTTATAATAATATTTTATAATTTAAACTGTCATTTAATTTTGGAGTAAATTTGTAATTTACCAAAGTTTAGATATCACACAAAAATAAAGATTTATTGAAATTCGTGATTGGTTCTACCTTGCGGTTTTACTGTGCGTGTTAACATTGCGTGATTAGTAAGCGTAATCAAAAGCGGGCATTTAATGTAACAAAAGTCACCTTTTCAGTTATTTTATGTAAGTTAAGACAACACATGCACTGAATGCAACATTGAGCGTATGATACTTATTATGAAACATTCAAAGTTAGTAAACGTGCCACGAATATCAATAAATCTTTAATTTAATACATTTTTGTTCACTTTTTGCTGTTTGTTTTGTTATACACTATTAGAGACCGACTCGGCACCGGAGCCTCCACGCAGAACTTCGCACGGGAGCTACTCAGACACAGGCAAGTACACAGTATTACGCGAGCAACTGTAAATAACACTAAATCTAGACGAGTTCATCACACGAAGTAAACAGAAATGTCTCTAACCTACTTTTCACCATTAGATAACACAACTCACTTCCGAAAATCATTCGGTCTAAGCATCATGAGAGCCAACACGTTTATAAGCCATATAATATGTGCGAATAAAAAAAGAAACAATGGCCTTTGTTCAAGCCAATCGACGCCTTAACTTATTCTCCTGGCCATCGTCGTCACTCGTAGTCTAAGAACAGGACTGGGTACTAGTCAAGTTATATCAAAAAGTGAACATGTTATTACAAAGTGATTTATGATATCTGTGCTACAAAATAAAAAACATATCGGACGATTATCAGTTCGCTTCTCGCGGTTTACGTCATTCAATACGATCGGAGTTCCAAAACCTGTCGGTTGAGTTTTTTCCAATTGTAAATAGTTCGTCTAGCCGCTTGATCACATGCGGTAGCTTTGTTGTTTGTTGAAATATAAATGTTTTACTTTTGACGATATTAAACTACTAAAGGCTTGTAATACTGGACAGTATCGAGTGTTATCTAGTATTATTCACTGATATAATATTGTAATCTGTGTTATCGTTCAGTTCAGTTTAACGCGAACCTTCTTCCTTGATACAGTGTTATTATGATGAAGTAATAAATCTGTTGCGTACCGCGAAAATGAATCGAAACAATGTAAAAGACAATGGAAAGTACCATAAGACCAATCTTTCAAACCGTGAAGATATAATTTACGAAGATGATGGATTTTTTAGTGACGTACCAGCATCGGGATCCTTATCTAGATCACTTGTGGCTTTAAATAAATATGTCAAGAAGAATATGCTTTATGATGAATCTGATGAATACGAAGACGATAGTATATATTTTTCAAAAGAAACCAGCCCTACTGAATCGCGGAATAAATATGACTCCGATAGCTTGAGAAGTAATGAATCTGTTGAAGAAAAAGCAGCGAGACAAACATCAACAGCGAAGATTACGTACAATGTCACAAATGTCACGCAACTGACAGATGACTACAAATCTATGCAACTACAAGATAAATCACACGGCTCAGATGCTACTTTGGATGATGTAAATACACAGGCTAATGTAATAGAAGAACCAAAAGAAACAGAAACAAATGACATTCCAAATAAGATCGAAAATAGTTCCGTATCTTTGACAAATTTATCAAATATCAACAGTTCAGTGCCCATGAATGAAAACATTAGGGATCAAGTGCTGTATCGGAATAAACCAACAAATTTAAAGAAAGAAGATTATCGCCACACACTACACGAGTTTTCCGAATGGGGTAATAGGACAAACATATACCCGGATGTGTACGCTCCATTGCCTTACAGTGAGTACAGACCCGATTACAATATGTTTCGAGTACATTTTTGTTTAGCAATTTTCTATGGCTATCACTAAAAATAATCCTTTTGTATTATCAAGGGCATTTTAGGTTCCACCTGTTAGTTCTGTAAAGAACAAAACTACGCTTGCATTGATGGAAATTGAAAAATCAATTTTCTTTTTATTAAATTATTTATCGGTGCATGCAATGCCGCAGCTGATAACGTTATCTGTCACTCATCGGCGGCAAGTGGATTCCTTGCATTCGTCACACTTGCTACTTATTTATGCAATGTTTTATGTAGAGAAAGAGATTCTTTGTGAAATACGTAAAGGTATTTGAAGCCTTAAGTTAGTGGGTCAAGGCAAAAATGCGACAGACTTATGATCATCCATTTTCTGTTCTATCTTATAAACATATTAATTTGATGTCACAGTATTATTTACATTTTAGTTGTTTATGAATTTACCGATACTAATCAAAGTAGGTTTATTTATATTCGAACATCAAGTTTGATTGTTTTTATTTAGCGGAGTAGTTTTAATCGGAATAGAAAACTAGAGGGTTTTAGCTCTTAGCAGTTTAAATATTTCAAGAAGAACCAAATTATTTATCCTAATAATTGAATTTTAAATTAAATACGTATCATAATGTACGTATTCATTAACTCCCAAAAGCATTAGTTACCTTCAAATTAAATAACATGACAGACGCTATAACGTTCAAAGTCGTAATGTTTCTTGTCAATGAGCGAAAGTACGAGTCGGTTTGGCGGGAGATGAAGCAAAGGCGTCGAAAGTGCATGATTGTGATCTATCGCGACCGACAGCCGGCGACAGAAGTCGTCACCGGCTAGCGAGTGTAGTGTTGTGCTCATATTGTTTACGATATTGTGAGAATTGTGATCGATCGTGAATCGAGTATGGGCATTTTCAAGCAGTTCAGGAAAATGACTACTCATGGTTCGTTTTTTAAATTGTTTGTTTGTTTTTTTTCTTTTTATCGAATCTTTGAATTAGGAATGATTTGTTTACTATGCTTTTTTTTCTAAACATGTTTTTCTACAAATTCTAAATTCAATTCAAACCTTATTTGAGAACAAGTCGAAATGATAATTATCTAACAAAATGGAAATGTAAATAATTATATTTTAAGTGTTTATCTGTGAATCTTATTCTTAAAGAAGTGTGTTTACTTTCTTAAGGTCGTGTTCGTTTAACCTATTTCAACTGATAAGTGATAACATATGCGTGATAATTAAATTTAATTGAATATTTGTTATCTGCGGTTTTATATGACGTTTGAGAAAATATTCCACAAATTCATTGTAATTCTAATACTCATTGAATGAAAGCTCTTGACAAAATAATTTAAATTAAATGAAAATATTAAAAAATTGTAAAATTCTAGGTTAAAAATGCAGCAATATACCGAAACGTAATTTTAATCGTTGAATTAATCACAAAAATGTAAATAAACTTGGTCTTAATGCATCCAAGGGCACCTGTGCAATTTGCAAACAAATCGATTATATTCGGTTTTCAAAAACCGTTACAACTGAGTTCTGCTTCAATGACGGTTATGAAATGTTAGGTGAGGTCGTGCTGTATCAAGATACCAAATTACCTAATTGCAACTTGAGACAGTAATTAAAAGCAAAGCTCAATTACAAAATGTCATAAGAACGCACTGACAGTTGTAGAAAAATCAACTGTATTGCGAAGTGCATGAGTAACTTTTGCAATGCGAGAAATTCTATCTGCGAGATAAAATTTCTCAACTTACTCATTAGACTTCAGAGGAAATTGAATTTGAGCCTGATCTTAGATATTTATCCGGTGTATCAAGAGACGCAATTTAAATTACGACATTTATAAAAATATTTCAGCAATGCTATATACTCAGTATCTGAAGTTTCTGTCGGTTTCTTTAAATGTTAATGATATTCGCTTTGTCAAAGTATATCTTGAATTAGACAGTTTATATGATTTGCTGATAACTTTTTTAAGCTCCTACTCAAAAAGGATCTAAATCAAATAACAATGAATCGGTACAGCATCAGCTGAGCGACCTTCTTTTGCTATTATTTTAGGCTCTTTTTCGGTTCCATATTTTTTTGTAATAATAAGTATTATTTTAGAAGTTCTTTTTATGAAACCTAAAAGTAAAGGTTTTGTAATCTAAACATCTCTTGCCATAATCTCCACCATAACTATTTATGGTAACATTATAATTAAATTTAAATAAATTACAGATAACAACACTCTTAATTTCTGATTGCAACCATCCACTTACCCCATCTAGAAACAGAAGTGCAATGACACAATATTTATTTATTCTTCAATATTTGTTCATCACGTGTTTAGCAAATATTTACCAATAATTACTAAACGTCTAGTCATTATAAACGCGTGTTCGATTACGCGGAAATTAAAAATAATAAACTGATTGCGGAATAACTAGTGTTTATAACTAAAAAAAACTTTGTTGTATATGTCTATGAAATGTCGAAAAATTTGTAAATCTGTATCCTAAAATCAGTAAAAGATTAATTGAGGAAATTGCAAAAAAACATGTCGAATTTAATTTAGTAAAGAGCGGCAGTCGCGAAACGCTCTATATAAATCGAATCCTATCGGATTTTCTTTCAGAAAATAGTAAATATTATTAGTATGTATCAAGAGATGTAACAGTAATTATTTTAATAGTTAAAACGTTCAAGTATAGTTAGAAAAAGTATTTTAGTGTTAAATCAAATACTGATCGTTTTAAGTCTCCCTCGTCTAAATGAATGTTCGACTCTTCCAACAAAATCTGCTTCTAAATCGATCGTTCCATTTCCTTTCATGTTGCAATGTGCAAAGCATAAGCCGTTTTAAATTCATTAATGAAATCCATCTAGCCTATATTTCATTCAATATAATCCAAGCAGCAGGCAGATCTAAAATTATATCTACCACGAATTCTAATCTTAGCCTAGTTTGCAGCAAAATTCGCGACATCGATATATTCAGACTAAAAACAAGTAAAAAGTCAGTAATGTTGTGCAAATGAAATTCCTCAGTTGAAATTGCAACCGTTGCCGCGACGCGAACGTTTCTCGACGACCGCTTCCATAGGAATTTCGTTTTCACCATGGCATAAGGTACTAAATCCAACGAAACCATATTCGTCAATTGTAATCTTATCTTTGCAACTCAGGGCGTGTCGTAAGTACGTGCCAAGCATGATTATCTCTAGAAAGTGTTCACGACAATTGTAAAATATTCTGTAGAGCGGCCAATTCGAACTATTTGATGGCGATTCCTCTGTATTTATTGTGCACACGTGCGCTTTTTGCATAAGAACTGCTGCATTCAAAAAAACAACAATGGGGCTATTTGAATAAATAATATTTTATGATTTATTTTTAAATTCTCCTTCAATGTATCCGATGTAATAAAAATATACAATTATTTTTAGAACTCCAATAAATTTAAATTAAATAAATCAATCCAATTAATGACGATCGTTTGAGTCACATTTTTTATCTGGTGAACACCCTGATAACATTATTAAAAGTGACACATATTCGCCTTATACCTACGTCTACGTAAAATAACAAATTATGATTCTTTGACCGGATTTCTAAATTTTAATTTGCCTTAAATTAACGCTTAAACATGTCTGGTCAACAAGATTGGTATCCGAACATTAATTACGTTATTTTGCATAATTTTACAACGTAACTATGAACACGTTGTTTTTATGACTTTTATTTGCCGGTTACTAGGTCAAAGTCCGGTTGTTAGAGGTTGACTAGGTTATCAAATTATATTTTCTGTCTACATTCTGCTGTATAGGTAAATAGTTAAATATATTTACCTCAATTACCTTTGACATTAAGGTACGCTAAAGTTAAGCTGAGACTTGTATTTCGGAACATTAATCTGTGACAGTATTTTGGTTCTACCTAACGAAAAACTTGTGTTTTTTATTGACATGGATTAGCAACACTCAAAATAAATAATTAGTTTGCAAGCAGTGAAAGGTTTTAAAATTACTTAAAACGGAACGTTTATAATTATTTTTGTATGGCAAAAACTGTAAATAAAGAATATTTCCACGCGTACTTGACATTCGCGGGTAATATTTGTTTCAAATCTTATAAAAAGGTTTTAAGCCGCCTCTTAATTTTCAAGGTTAACCAATCTACATATTCACACCCAGGAAGTAATTTATCTAAAGTAGACCTTACTGTCTTCGTCTCAACGTCAAAATTTAATAGTAATGAAATCAATACACATGATCTCACGTACGACTAACATTACTCGCTAAAACGATAATCCAATAGAAATATTTAAATAATATACTTATTGAGAAAATCTGTTAAGTAAAGTTGTAACACTTGTAGTTTTAAAACCCACAAACGGCCACAAGTGTATTGCTCTAATCATACAACATGCGATCTTTAAAAGAATCTATAATACATAGACAGTCCTAAAACATATAATTTTCGCCTATTACTTCCGTTGATATTACAAAACGTAACCGGTTCTTACGTGTCATCACATAATAACCACTTAAAGAAAATCGCCAATCACCGTATTACAACATCGCCATCGATGGCGTCTGTATAACATCGGACGACTTTCACTTTTTAGTGGAAAAAATAGGTTTATACGACTTTATACAAAAGAGCGCCACGCCTCGCGGAGTTTGATAGCTGAGTAACAAGCGATGGTCTTTACGTGAATCATTTTTTTTATTATTTTTAAAAAGAATAACAAGATCCGTTTTTGTTTTTATTTTACGGTGATTTAAATTCCGATACCGTTACATGACAGTATCATTCCAATTTTTTAAACTCTTTTCGAATGAAAATGCTTATTAAAATCTTAGCATAATCGTAGGCCATGTTTGACGGATGACTTGAGATGCTTGATTACGCTTTTAAACAATAAACGTACGATAAAAACTACCATAGCTCAATACAAATAAGTACATTTTAATTTCTTTTTAACTGCGTATTTTATAAACCACAATTTCGCCTTTACTACATTGTATCGCTACTGTCAATAGGTCCGTTTGTTCTTCCTAAAGCCTTTAAATATAAATTTAATTCGTAAAACTTGTTTTATAACAGCCGTTTCCTCTTTCCAACTTTCCCGATGTATGTCAAGTATTTCTATTTGACAAGTTAAGTTACGTATTTACTGCCAAGCCCTTGCGAGGGCCTAGCTAGTTTACACTTTCCATTTCAAACATATTTGCAGAGAACATGTTGTGAGAAAGTAAACAATTATAACATCGTTACGTGTTAACAAAAATGTACAGAAAACCAAGTATTTTACCATTCCGTTACTTGAAAACGGTTTCGTGTGCCGGGTTAATTATTAAACTACATTCAAATTTGATTTATTTATTTTTAAACTGCAATATCGAGAATTTTATTAATTATTTTATAAATGGCGTTTGATTGCGAAACAAAATTACTTGCCTTGATTTGATAATATGATGATGATGACGAAGATAATTTTAGCCTAACTACAAACTATTACAGCTATTTAACAACAAAATATGGTGCTATCAATATAAAATAACTTATGTACGCAGTCAATTACACTAGCTTCCAATTTAAATCTCTAAACACTCCTCTGCTAAATGTTCAAAAGTTCTTCAAACTGACATTAAAAAAAGGCTAGATAAACAAAAGAAAATTTAAGCACGGAGTCTTAACCATTAAAAAAGCCGTGCCAGCTCCTATAGTGAAGCGATACTTGTACAAGTTGTAACCCTGATCGTTAAGTCAAAAGAATAGTTATAATTTTCTTTTTACTTCCTTAATTGGATCGAAACTTCCACTTAATGGTAACTAAGTATTTGTCTTAATGACTGTACGAAACGTTAAAAAATACGTTTGATGAGTTGACGAAGAAAATTATTAGTAATTTTAATCACCAACTTGTCACCAACTTGTGGTGTAACTGGGACCTAGAATGGCATCAGATGGCGAACTTTAAAAGAATTGCATTCTTAAAGTTACTTCCTCTTATAAATTATTTGTTCATACAGAATCCCCTCGTCGCTACGTGGAGAGCGATGTGAACATCCACTACAGATGCCCGGTGCGGCACGACCCGCTGCCGTTGGTGCCCGAGCGGGAGCTGGCGCGCCAGCAAGCAGAGCACATGAAGAGGCTCTACAGGGAACAGAAGAGGAACAAGTATTTACAGGTAAATATATTTATATCTAGAGTTTGTTCATACATTTTGACTTGGAAAAGGTGCCGAAATACAGGGTGTAAGGAACACCGTGACTTTTCCGTGGGACCTGAGTTCTAGACATGATTCCAGACCCCAGTGCGTTGGAATTTTTCATCGGTCTTTTCATGAAATTGCAGTTTTTTTTCGCGTTTTTTTAATTTTATGTGTCATAAAATCATTTTTCCTACGTATTTCAATAATATTTTCATAAACAAAATCATTATTAAGCCGTTTTCACAAAAAAAGGCAATGTAAATGAAACACTAAAAACTGCTCCCGATCAGCTGATTCGTAAAGGTACTCGTCGGTCATCGCTCTCTCGCAAATCTAACCGAAAGTGACGTCAAAACCGAACCAGTACTCATGAGCGACAAGCGTAAGAGATAGCGCAACTATTGCGCGAGCACTCGCACGCATTATTCGTAATCCTGCCTACTATTCCTTTAAAAAAAGCCGCGCGCTTTGTAGGCACCGCTAGCCGCCTTTGTCGACACCGCCAGCGCGTCGCCGACACCTACAGCGGTATCGGCGAGTGACGTACCTGTGACACTGGATAAAATAGTACATCGATTTTTGTTACACGGGTTCCATGTCATAAAATAGAAAATCACCTTCTCAGCGTGTATCAACTTATCGTACTACGAAATTTATTAAAACCTTTTATTATTAACAGTTTGTTATTGTTTAGAATTCTGTAGTTCTAAAACATGTTGTTATAAACAATAATTTATTTTTTCTAAAATTAAACTCTGTTTTGTTACTAATATCCATCATCTACTAATGAAATTCCTGCCTAAAATTTTTTATCATTTTTTTTCCCACGAACTGCTGAATAATTATTCCAGTCACATAAAACAATTATGTTCTTACACAAAAGTACATTTTGTGATTAATCAATTTTAAAGGTTTAAGTTAAGTACTTTATTGTCAAGAATAATTTTACGATATTCACTTCGACCTCATGTAATTTATCGATAAAGAATCATAGGTACCTAGGTCCAACACTACTCAAAGGTAAAACCGAAAGTTCGGCTTTTTTCAAAATAGTACCTATTTTTACTCAGTTTGTTCCTTACGCTAATCGAATGTGCATGTGCAATCGGGTAATTCGCGGACTAATTATCGTGTAAGCAGACAATTTTATTGTGTTAAGTGATATTAGTGCGTGTGTTGTGTGTGTATTATTTAAATTACGATCCTAGTAGCTCGATAGGTTATTTTACCGCCCGGGAGAATGGCAACATGCTAGTGTGTTATGGCGAAGCACGTGGCAATGCAAGTCTCGCGATGAACATTTACTGGACGCGGTACTTTTTGCCCCGGGTTCAGCAGCAGATTTTTCGCCGCGCCAAAATTTGTGTGCACGTAGATGGCGGACATTTCGAAATTTTCGAACCTTATCTGGTTAGAAGTGAGCGAGATTAAGGTAAGAGTAGGTTTGATTTAATAATACACAAGACACAGATTGAAGTCAGAATAGTGTAAATTGATTGGTATTTTTTTGTGATTGTTTTTCGTTACATCACAACATTTTTATAAAATGCGCGCGCGTTTCGAATGTTTCGATCGTGTCGCCGAGTGTCGCCCTCCTACCACATTACAGTTCGTGTAAGTACGTACGCTGAGCGTAAGGATCGCGCGGTAACCAATTCATTGCGTGCTCAAAAATGACTAAATCTATAAATATTAATCTCCGACGGTAGCGACTTCTTTAATATTAATTAACACGTTATTTTAAAGTCATTATGCGACTTTGGTGGTACGGTGTTCCTTACACCCTGTATAAATACTGCTACGGTCTAGTAAGACAATTCACACTAATTTCAAAGCAACAAAAAGAACCAAATAAAGTTTTAAAACATAAGAAAACGTATTGTCTCTGGGATAAATAATGTTTTTAGAACAGACTTCTACAAAAAAAAATGTGTTCACAAAAATTGATTAATACAACACTGACGGAAAACATACTCCTTATACTGACAAAAAATAGTACATAATTACATCTTTGAACAGAATTTAAGCGTTTTTGCACTGAAAATGACAAAATCAATAAACTGAACAGATCTGGGTTAAAATAAAATGCAGAAAAACTTTGTTCCCGTCGCAGTCATTTATCATTATGCTGCATGCGATTGCAATCGATTCTCAACCGAGTATCGATATGCGCAAAAACGTAAACCGTTTATCGGAATACGATTACCGATTTACCGCGTCAGTCAATGTTGTGTGCGATTGCGATTAATCTTGTTAAAGTAGGCGCCAACACGCGACTGCAGTTTGATCGATATCTCGGTATCAACTAATTTATTGAACTTAGTTACACACGCTTATAATCTCATACATTTTGTTTCCGTAGTACCAAGTTTACGAAGCATTAGGTTTTGTTTATAAAGTTTATGTCTTGAAAAGGTAAGGTTTTATTGGTAAGTCAAAAATGCGAATCTTTGATATTTCTGAGATAATCTCTTTGATGTTCTTAACCCAATAGGGTTAGGACAGATTCTTCAAACGGTTATTGATCAGAAAAATATCACATTTAACGATAGTGAGTGTTTAAACACATGAATATTTAGACTACAACTAATTATACCTGAGTTTACCCAGATTATAAAACTTGAATAAAACTTTCTTGCTTGCAACATATCGTTTCTATGGATACCTCATGTTAAAAAACTACATATTGGCACGGTTCTAATTCATCATACTTTGTAGCACTATGACGAAATAATCATAATATAATGACAATTGTAGTTAGCTTAACATAACTTTGAAATGAGGTATTTAAGAATTAGTTTTTCAAATTTTCAAACGGCACACAAGGACAGACGCTATGATTCTCATAGCTTATTCGACAACACCAAATATTTAAACACATGTATGAAGGTGCTATTATAGTTTGTACTTACCCAAATACCGACGTAATATCTCCTATAACGCAATTTACATACCATTACTGTCAAGGAATTTAAGTGAGCGGTTACCTTATACTGATAGTGTAATATCTTAGACGTAATGACAGGAAATCATCAGACATGGTTTATTAGGCCGACGTGTTGGTCAAGCCAAAACTAGATGCCAACTTCATAAATTGGTCAAAGGTTTCGACAATTATTTTACTGACTGTATCAGAAATTAAAATTGGTGTTAAGACGACGTTTACGCTCGTATACTTAAACACATCTTTGCTTTGTGAAGTCCTTAAATGTGTATTCGTGTCTACCATCTATCTTTTCTTTTTTTCTTAATCCCGCACAATCAATGTGTCTCGAAGCGTTTTACAAACATTAAAGTCACATGCACATAGACACACAAGGCTCGGCAAGCTTCCGTGGATCACACAAATGCTTGTCCTATTCGTCAGCTATCCGTGCACTCAAGACAATAACAATAAGAAAAAAAGGCAAAAAGGGCATTATACACAAGAGTGACATTTTCATCACTGTCCTTCTTGAATTTATAGACAACTCTAATTTAATTCCCGTCTGTCAATAGCACTCGTCTTATTGCGTCAAACACAACATGAAACTTAACCAAAGCGGGCTTTATTGAATCTAAGCAAATATCCGAAGATGATAATAATAGGCCGATGGCATTGTAAGCAAATATGATTGTGGCTTTCAAAGTGGTTAGAAATAAACAGAGAAACCGCGAAAACGTATAGAGTTACAAAAGATGCCATAGGATCATTATCTTGCTGCGTGATGATGTGTATTTATTAAGGAGTTTCTATAAAAATAGCTGTAATTAACTCTCCTTTATCATTCTATAACAGTTTGATTCAAGAGAGTCTAGCTGATACTAGCTGTTAGGGAAATTACTTGTGATGTGTAGAGCAATTTGCAGAGCCTCGCCAAGAATAATAGACAGAATCGATTAAACGGTCAGGCGATGTACTGTGGATATAGAGGTCTATGGAAATGTCAAAGCTCTCGAGTTCGATCCCCGAGCATGCTCAGTCATTTTGGAATGTTGTGAGTTCGACTTGTTATTTTAATGCATTTTCGCAATACGAATTCTACTTCTGGCTGTCAAGTTGCACTTACCGTGGCATTACAGACAAATCGATGGTTAAACGAAATACAGAAATCTCACTATTTTCTCTTCAACATATAAAAAAGGAAGGGTAATTAATTGTGCATCCCGTACGGCACAGACAACGGATGCGTGCTCAGTTTGCATACGACCTACTTGGATTGCAGATAGAGACATTTCACTGATTTCACTCAAACCACTGGAAGTGAAATTTTCCGCAAATTATAAAGTTGCTCCACCAATCATGCCCTTTAGAGAAATCTATTACAAGTTTACAAGCCATTCGAGTTTTTATGAATGCCTGTTAAACGGCTTTTACTGCGGTACCGTACTATTAATGAGTATTTAATTAACTAAAATTAATTAAATTGTAATTGGGAATTTTAGTTCGAGTAATTGTTGTGCGAATTATATTGTTTCGTAGTTGATCTCTGTCGATTTTTGATTCTTACTCAATTTTGCTATGAATAGTAATTTAGTACCTGATTAGTACTGTACAGTATGGAGACGTACATAGTTATTTTCAACCTATCTTCCCTTTATGCTTCTCCACAGGTATGATAAAAACCGTCTAAAATAGTCTGTCCGTACTCTTAATCCTAATTTTAATACATTCTAGATTATATCGCAATTCAATCGCTCGTAACGGTACCTATTGAGCAACAACACCAATTTTTTCGCAACAAATAATATTAGATACCATTCATTTCAAAACTATTCTAGAATTATATAAATAACATGTCCCACTACACCATTCATACCAGCTATTAAGGTAATATCAACTAGTTTCATTAAATAATCAAAAATCCAAACGACCTTGTCGTCGCATACCAACAAAAATCCGTTGACCATTATTGACCACACATTTTTGACGCTATCTCGATTACAAACTGGAAATTTAGACCTTAATGACTTTTAATAAGGTGCATTTTATTATTTTAGTGATAATGTTAATGTTTTTGTTGTATAGAGGTATTCTCGTATTGTTATGAGGGGAACAGTTGGTTCGCGCGCTCCAGTGTAAGCGAAACGTGCGCGAGAGACGATCATGATATGCGTGCAAATGGTTTTCCAAGCGGCTTTGTTCAATGACTGTGTAATTACGTAAATAAGTTCTGTGAAAATGATAATTCTATGAACGTGATATTAGATAAATAGACAATAGTTTTAGAAATTACTGTCAGCTAAACGTATAAAATTGTTAAGAATGTACTCGACGTCAGAAAACAGTATGTTTAATAATGTTATGGAGGTAACAGTGTTTCTATCACGTATTCAATTTTACAGGAGAATGCTATACTGCCGGCTGACATAGAAGCGTTTGACGCCTCAATGAAGGTGACGTTTGAGAGTGACAACGAGTTTGAACTGATACTGTTTGACTTTCAAAACATACACATGCTGTATAACAAATTTCGGCCTAACTCATTTAAAAAATCACTGTCCTTTACACTTCAGGCACAAAAAGTGTAACGGATAAGAAATTTGCTTAACATATTCAAAATTGATCAGAACGCTTTGTATCATACACGTTTAAATAAGTTCGGACCAGTAAAAGAACAGCTTCAATTATTTTTTCCAGGAGTTACAAGATATGCAGAACAGGCGACATCAAGACAACTTCACGCCGTCACAGAAGAACATACTGCCTTTAAATCGATACGACGAAGCGGAGAAAGTGATCGCAAGGGCCTTGTACACGTTCAATGGACAGACTCAGAGGGAGCTCAGCTTTAGGAAAGGAGAGATGATTCTTGTGAGAAGGCAGATAGACAACAACTGGTATGAGGGCGAACTGAACGGCAGGATAGGACTGTTCCCGTACAATTATGTAGAGGTAAGTAACATTTATGATCTGGTAATTTAGAACTTTTATCGTGGACTAAAATCACTAATGTCTGCAGCTGATACGTATGTTTAGAGGAAAGCATTATTTTTTAATTTAGAATCTTGTTATCTGCTTGTGACCACGTGACCGTGTGTGTTACTCTGTCGAAACTTCTAACCATTAAAGTAATGTTTGCCGTAATTACCGTTACATAGTAAAATTTAATTAGGTATGCACTATTAATTGTCATCTTAAGTTCTTAAGTTAACCAAGCTGGCTGCACTTTTTCTTTGCATCCGTATTTGACTAAGAAAAATACATCAATGAAATACCCCAAACAAACTCAATTCCAGATTCAAAAAGGCGATGTAATCCACACACCGAAAAAGCCGGCGATAGTGGAAGGTCGTGCGAGAGCGAAGTTCGACTTCACAGCGCAAACCAACCTGGAGCTGCCTCTGAAGAAGGGTGAGGTCGTAGTACTCACGCGGCGCATCGACCAGAACTGGTGGGAAGGCAGGAATGGAACCAAAACTGGCATCTTCCCGGATAGCTACGTCACAGTGCTGCAGGAACCCAGTCCGGGGCAACCTGGTAAGTTCTCTCACGTTTTACATACGGAATTTTCTTATTGTACGCTTATTCGGACTATTGATTATGTGTGCATGTTTGTTCAGATTTTGTCGCCGGAGTCGTTTAAAAATTAAACATTATTAAGGTTACGATTGGTAGTATTCATACGAGTATTTTTAAGAAAAAAAATTAACCTGCAACTACAAGTCTTGTAATATTGAAATTCGTTAAAAATGGGCTGGTAAAAGTAAAAAAATATGTTAAGAAATGAAGCAAAAATCCATGAATATACCGAACATATTTGATCACCGCAGAATTTGAACAACGTATTCTTTTGACACTTTATAATAACAACATTTGCATTAGGCCCGCTTTAATAGTAGTGGTATAAGATAATGGCTGCCTTGTTCGCGCTAATACGCGACATTACGCAGCTCAATAAACAAATCGTTTTGGTAATGTGTCTAACAGACTGACTCACTACATGCCAATGTCGTTAACTTTATGGCATCCTAGATTCGAAAATGGAAATGCAAGTTTTGGTCAACGTTAACCGGCCAGGATGATTCGATTTTTATTTTTTTATAATATATGCAAACTCTTTTCATGTCACGTTTTGTTTTGTAATACCATTTTCTATGGAAACTCTGATGGTGTATATTAAATGTAATTTCAAGAGAAATTATAATGTATGCCAAGAAAAGTGAAATTGCAGGCAATAAACGAGAGACATAACTACACAAGATTTTCTCTAATCATGTTGAAACTTTGCATGATTACCATGTTTATTTTAATCAAGTCATTATTCTGAGTCGAGATGTTATTCATAACACCATGTTAGATGACTTTCTCTCATAACATTATTTATATAGGCATTTTCCAATGGGATATTTGACTTCAGTCATCAGATTTATCTAACATGTAATATAAACAGATTTCCAAATATTAAAACGTATTTTGAAATTTTGAATTATATCACATAATTAAGTAATGAAAATAAAAGCAATTAAGTTTGTTAATGATTACTAAAACATCACTTGCAGTAAGAAGCGTACTGGTAAGTGACGTGACACGAGATTTGTATACGAGACAAAATTTAAAAACAACGTATCCAATTTTTTTGAGAATCTGTCTGACAGACGTACTATTTATTTATCAAATTCTTTTTATTTTTTTAGAACCTCAACAGCTGCAGAATTCTGACAAGCCAGTTGCCTCGCCGGCTGCTCATGGTCTACTAAATGGTTCTGCTAAGAGGAGTATGGGCCCTCACAGCTACACGCCGCAGCCAAACAGTCCTGCGCTCTCTAATGCACCACCTGCAACGCAACCTTTGCCAGGCAAGTTTCCAACTTATTTTTTTACACTTAAGGTAGTAACTTCTTTTATTATTTATAATTTACCTGCAACTATGTGTTAAATATTACTAAATCCTATATTTAGTGTTCAGATATTTTTGCCGCTACGAAAAGCAAATGATTCCTGATTGTTTAATTGTTAGGACTTTTGGAATAAAATGCAGATGCAGAGTTAACACACAATGGATTTTTATTTAGATGAAGTTTTACAAACGCCCGACGTCCACCATGACCGATTGCAGAGAGAGAGTTGCCAGTGTAACAAAACAAAAAAACATCTATATATCAAACATAAGTGTTGCCTCACATAATAGGTTGCTACAGCATATTTAACACACCCCCTCAACACTTAATTTTTGATTGATTAACCTGCTTAAACTAATATATCTAACTTTACCTTTATGTCTAGCAACTCTAGCATAACAACATCAAAGATAACTACCCCTTTATAACACAGTGGACACACTTGCCTTAACAACATAATACACATCCAGCCCCTTAACAAAATCAGTAAAAATTAAAACAAATTCAGAAGCAACACTAATAAAATATCACCCCCTTAATGGAAAACTTATTTTAAAATCTTACTTCTAAGTTTTACATACAACTGTCCACCTAATGCTTTAGTAAACATATCTCCAAGATTATCAGAACTACTAACATAGGATAGACTTACACAACCGTCATTAATTTTCTCTATGATAAAATGATATTTTACATCAATATGCTTAAGCCTCTTATTACTGAAATTGTTTTCTGCTATTTTGATTACACTCTGGTTATCCTCATTAATCTTTACTTCCAATTTAAATCCAAAATCTAATAATAAGTTTTTTAACAAGCATGACTCAACTATACCTAAACACAGTGCTACATATTCTGCCTCAGTTGATGACAAAGATACACATAATTGCTTTTTAGTACACCAAGATATTACACAATCAAATACTTTAAATATATATCCTGAAGTAGATTTTCTGTCTTTTGTGTCACCAGCCCAATCAGCATCAACATAACCCTCCAATTTATCATTACCATTACAACCATACACCAATGACAAATCTACTGTACCTTTCACATATCTCAATACACGCTGTAAACATTTTAATAGCAACATACTAGCACAGTGCTGATATCTACTTAAGAAACCAATCGCTACACACAAATCAGGCCTTGTAGCATTAGAAGCGTACAGCAAATTTCCAATTATCTGCCTACATTTCAATTCGATTTCTTTACTTTCAGATTTTTCCCTTCTTAACAATTCAAACTTAAAATTCTGATCAATAGGTATGTTACAAGCTTTGCAATCAGACATCCCATACTTTCTTAATACTTTTAACAAATAATCCTTCTGATTTATAACAGTCTTTCCATTTTCTACATCCTGTTCAATGCTAATACCTAAATAGTTACAAGCCATACCTAAATCTTTCATAGCAAAGTTCTTACACAATTTCTCCTTGAACTTTCTGATCTGTATGTCACTATCACTAAAATATAGCAAATCATCTACAAAAATTAGCACATAAATGGAATACTCCTTACAACATTTAAAATACAAACATGGATCATTTTTGGATTTTATGAAACCATCACTACACATAAAATCATTAAACTTTCTATTCCAGTACTTAGGACTTTTCTTCAATCCGTATATAGACTTATTTAATTTACCTATTCCTCCATTAGGTAGTTTCATGTACACAGGTTCATCAATGTCACCGTAAAGAAAGGCTCCTGTTACATCCATCTGGTATACTGGAAGTTTCTTTTTTACTGCTACAGCTAACAAAGTACGGAAAGAAGTCAAACTTGCAACGGGGGCATAAACTTCTGCACCATCCATATCAGTCTGCTCAAAACCCCTAGCAACTAATCGGGCCTTGTATTGAATTTCTTGGCTTGGATTTTCTTTATCCTGTACACCCATTTACTGTTTATTACCTTTATTCCCTTTGGCACCATTGCTACTTCACTCCATGTATTATTTTCTTTCAATGTGGTAATTTCTCTGTTCATAGCTTCTATCCAATTTTCTTTGTCTTCACACTCCATGGCTTCCTTAAGGGTACTAGGTTCATTATGCATGCTTATAAAACCAACCTCATAGTCATCAAACCAATTGGGTGCTTTTCTAGAGCGTGTTCTTCTACTATCATTTACTTCTTGAATTTCTTCATCCTCTATAATTTCCTCTTCTAGAAATTCCACTTCTTGCATGATATTGTCACTTACCTCACAATCCTCAAATTCTTCATTTTCTTCAGTGTTCGACACAGACTGGTATTCTTCATTGTTCAAGTTTTCTTCTATATCTAAATATATACACTCTTCTTCCTGCTCTGCTTTTTCAGGTTTATCATGTTTCTTCACAAATGTAACATCTCTCACTACTTCCACTGCATTTTTCCTTGGAAAATAGATCCTAAACCCTTTTGTGTACTCTCCGTAACCTACAAAAATACCTTTTTCTCCTTTTGCATCAAATTTCCTCCTTTTTTCTTTGGTATGTGCACAAAGACTTCACTGCCAAATGTATGTAAACCATTTACATCAAACTTTTTCCCTGACCATGACTCGTATGGTGTTTTTCCTTCTTCTTTGCTATGGTAAGTTCTATTTAGAGTGTACACAACTGTATTAATCGCTTCAGCCCAGAATACTTTGTCCATTCTTTTTGCATGCAACAAAGTTCTTGCTCCTTCAACTAGAGTCCTCATATCTCTTTCAGCTTTCCCATTTTGCTCTGGACATAAGGTACTGTAGTCTCATGTGTCACTCCATGCTCTGCCAATAAGGTTTTCATTTCTGCATTTACAAATTCTGTCCCATTATCACTGCGAAGTGTACAAACTGGATTATTTAATGTTTTTGCCCTCATAATAAATTCTTTAATCTTTTCAACAGTTTCCGACTTGTAAGTTAAGAAATAAATTGTCCTATAGTTTGAGAAATCATCCTTTAATAAAAGAAAGTACCTTGACCCTCCTATTGACTTTTTCTTCTATTGGCCCACACAAATCAGCATGCACCAACTCACCTGTCTTACTTGTAGATCTTCTACTACTATCAAATGGTAATCTATGCTGTTTGCCTTGTACACAAGCTGTACATGTGTCAATTGGTGACTCACTAAAATCAATATTATTTTTCTTTAAAATTCGTTTCACTTCGTATAATTTTGATGTACTAACCTCTCATGCCATTCACTTAACTCAAGTTTAGCTACATTAGCCGCCAAAGATTCTGACTTAAAGTCCATTACATACAGCTTCAACATGATTCCTTATTAGCAATAGCACACACTCTATTATCCTTGGAAAATACACACTGATCATTAGTCATACTCACTTGAAAACCATTGCATACCACACTACCTACAGAAATAAATTAATCTTTAATTTAGGAACATGCAAAACATTGTTTATCGAGCAACTGACATATTCTTCACCATCAAATGCCATTAATTTTATTTTGCCTATACCTAGAGCATTTAGGTGTCGTCCATCACCTATCATCACAACCTTAGGAGTGGATAACCTTTCATATCACAAAAATAATTCCTTCTGATATGTCATATGGTGACTGCACCGCTGTCTACCAACCATTTTTCATCTATTAAACGATCACTTCGCTAACTGGCACTTTAGACACAAAAGCATTTTCAGTTTTCTTATTATTTTTAGTAGCTTTACATTTGTCCTTAAAATGACCTGGCTTTTGACAGTTAAAACACACATCTTTAAGCTTACAATCTTTCTTCAAATGACCTGACTTGTTACATAAAAAACATTTATTATTACCTTTGTTTTTACCTTTTTGACCTTTAGAAAACAATGCTACACTTTCGTCTACCTTACTGCTACTCTATTATTAGCCGTTCCTCTTCAACTAAGAGCCGTGCCGTTAAATTATCAACAGTCTGTTTTCTTCTGCACATGATCCCACGCACTAACAAAGTGAGAATACTTCGTGGAAGTGACATGATGATTTTCGACATAGCCATCCTGTCGGTTACCGTTCTCCCAGTCGCCTCAAGATCTGCTGCTGTTCCTGCACCTTGGAAATAAAGTCCGCGACACTCATGTCATTTTCAAATTTTAGGGCAAAGAATCGCTGCTGTTGCAGCATCAGTGACGTTTCTCCACTTTTTCATATATACTGTGCAGCCGGTTCCATACTTCATGCGCTGTTTGACAAGTAACTTACTTGATGTAGAACTGGTTCCGCCAATCTTGTCACAATTGCACTCATCGCCTTCAAATCCTTGTCTGCCGACGCCTGCTCGGGCTCCGCTGACGCCTGACCGGGCTTCGCCGACACTTCATCTGGTTTTGTCGCTGCCGCTGCACTGCCATTACTGGGTTTGAGATTCGGATTCGTTACAACCTGGTATAATCCTTGTTCTCTCAAAATCACCGCCATCTGGAATCTCCAGACGCTCCAGTTCTTTGCTCCCTCCAGTCGTATTACGCCGAGCTTTTCCATCTTGATATTTCGTCTCGCAATAACAAAGCAAACCGGAGTGACGCCAAAAATGCCGGCCGCCACCGCGTTCCTTCTTGCTTGTCGACACCCGACCAAGCTCCTTCAGACGATTAATCCAAAGCCAATCTTCACCTAAATACGTTTACGGCCTGGGCCCATAACCTGTTAGGACTTTTGGAATAAAATGCAGATGCAGAGTTAACACACAATGGATTTTTATTTAGATGAAGTTTTACAAACGCCCGACGTCCACCATGACCGATTGCAGAGAGAGAGTTGCCAGTGTAAACAAAACAAAAAAAACATCTATATATCAAACATAAGTGTTGCCTCACATAATAGGTTGCTACAGCATATTTAACATT